>NC_136806.1:58855865-58909513 GCF_951216825.1 Electrona antarctica
ATTGCTGCCTACAGGTCAGATTCTCTGATGGGCCAAGTTCTGGTGTCCAAGAGTATTTTCTGTTTCATCGCAAACTTTACTGGGTGATTTGCTCTGAAATGTCACATCAATTGTGGTAGACTCAGAGAAACATTTCATGGAGCAAACAGCGTTGACCCATTCTGGACGGGAACCCCTTTTGGTGTTTTTAAGCATTATGTTATACTTTAGCTGTTGAAAAATAACAGATCTACAAGGGAAAAACATTTTTGAATAGTTCAACTAGCCAATCTACATTGACACGTTGTGAGCTTGTAGACTGGCCATTTGAACTATTCAAAGATGTTTTACAAAATAGTAAAAAAAAAGGCAAAGAAGATTAGGGATGAGGGGTTTAGCGGTGACGAAAATGGAGCCCCTAGTATGCGATACACGTTGCCATAGCACCCGTTTTAACCGTCTGCCTGTGTCCCATATGGAGATCTCTGTATCTGCCTGTGTCTGAAGAGTGAAGACTGTGACTGTGAAAAGTGGAATGGTTAAGTAATCAAATGGCAGGTGTGGGGTTGCCATGGCAATCAATTGACTGTATCCCACCGACTCGAGGCCGGGGCACTGCACTCCCTGTGGTGGTGTGGAATGTGTGTGTCGAATTTGAAGTCAGTGGGGCGAACGGTTCTCGAGTTACGTGGATTACAGACGCACACTCGTACTGTACTAAGACGTGGTGCATTTAAAGTAGGATGTTACTGTGTTGGTTGAGACGGTCCTCCAGAAACCACATGATTTTGATGATATCCTGTCCAGTGTTATCTGAGTGTGACCTGACGTAACATCACCTGGACATCCCTGATAAAGCTAAGAGCTGACATCATTGGGTCAAAAGCAGCTCTCCCCCAACCCACAAACAACAGAGTGTGATGCAATTTCCTGTATGCATCCTTCAAGACATTTATGTCATGGCCTCCTTCCGTTCAGGATGCTTCACCATCTGCTCTGCTGATATGTTAGAGTGACGCACGTCGTCGGCCGTCCTATCCTCCTGCCACAGACCCCCGCCATGCTAGCGGTTAGCCCTTCCATCATTCCTTGCACTCCGGAAGAGGCCAACCCCACCCCACACACAAAGCCTCATTAGAATGGGCAAAGAGGGGATCTCACATTGTCAGTGCGGAGCACTGGGCCACTGCCTGCTCCTTTCTACACCGGCCTGTTAATGTCTCTCCAGACGCACGCACGCACGCACGCACGCACGCACGCACGCACGCACGCACGCACGCACGCACACACACACACACACACACACACACACCCGTATCCGCATTTGCCATAGTTTTAAAACCCACTTATTACCCGACAGATTGTCCCAAAGACATTTAATGTGCATGGAAGGCCAACAGTCTTTTTTGCCAATTGTCCCCCCCCCCCCCCCCTCTATCCTTACTTTTTTTATTTACCGTGATTAAAACCATGAATAAGAAATGGAACATGGAAGTCGTTGATGCCGACTGCAGAACAGACACTAATGACCCTAGACCGCCAGTGCTGGGTGGCACATTGCCTGTGTGGAAGATTCCCAGTGCGGTTTTTGGGCAGATGCAGACGAAAAAATGGACTTCATTTGATGTGAGCCTTTTGTTCCGTAATTCAGCGTAATTCAGTCCATTCTGATTTCTGAGGGTGTTCTGTTCACGAACAGAACTGCAAAAACGGCTAAGGGAACATGCCCTGTGCAGATGTATTCGGCACGCGAAAAAGAGACAACTGGTGATTACTGTCACTGCTATCCTGCGTGCGCTTCCCCTCAATGTGTTTCTGTACATTAAAGCGGTCATCTCTAGGTTGTGTTTCGTCTACTTCTGTCTCTCAGGGGTCTGGTGGAGGAAGAGGAGGCGAGGCTGTGTGGCCTGTGACTGGAGACAGATGGACTGACTGGAGAACGGACAGACCCCCCCCCCCCCCCCCCCCACGGATCACGAGCAGACACACAACGGCAAAAAAAAGACCAGACCCGGTTCGGACGTATGGGATGAAGGTTAAAGCACCTCCCGACCGCAATTTGAGCACAGATGTAAACTTCTCATGAGAGATTAATGTCGTCTGGGGGCCCGGGCAAGGCCATTGATAACAGGTCGCTGGCAGATGACCCCCAGACTACAAGAAAGATGGAACTGTCTAAAATAGGCTGGGGGATGGTAATGCCATGAGTGTCTATTCATACTAGATGCGTGCGTGCGTGCGTGCGTGCGTGCGTGCGTGCGTGCGTGCGTGCGTGCGTGCGTGCGTGCGTGCGTGTGCGCGCATGCGCGTGAGTGTGTGTCTCTGTCTGTGATCTAGGAGTTTAAGGAGAGGACAGTTTCTTAAGTTTTCTCTGTATCTACTGGGTCAGATATAGTGCAAGTACAGGCGTCAACACACACACACACACACACACACACACACACACACACACACACACACACACACACACAAACACACAAACACACAGATAGAAAGAGAAAAACCTCCGTAGAATCATTCTGTTCCTGATACCCCCTCACCCATCAGTCAAATTAAGCCCAATCTCCAGCACTTAACCTCTGCCCTCTCCACTTGCCGATAAGGCGCTCTCAGCCAGTCAAGGCAGGCCAACTTTGTTTAGCTTTTACAGTCATGTAGTGAATGGAGAAGTCGTGTATTCATGCTTTCTTGGCACATAACTCGCAGTCAAACTGGTCATGTGTACTTGCAGCATGTTTATATTGCAAATGGTTCATGAAGCTGTTACAGTTTCAACAGAATGCGCACCTGCGTGACTTCAAAAGATAAGGTTATGTCATTAACGCTGCTTCTTTTGAAAAGGCCCCGTTTTGAAATAACCATGTGACAAAAGTATTTCATTGTAGTATTTTATACGATATATAAAGTATTCTACTAGTGAAGATAATGATGATGATAATAAACCCCTCTGCTTATATCAAACTCTGAGTGATTTTCTTTTGTCACCGTTTAGCGCATGTGATGACAATGAAACACGTGGGATTCTTGTGGCAGAGAGGTTACCCCTTCCGTGCGCGGAACAGAGGATGATTTATGTCCCTTCATTCATCTTCATGCTTAACCCATTTTTACCTGGGAACGATTCTATAAATGTCTTCTAAATCCTGACAGTTTTCTGAAAAAGCTATGTTTCTACAGTATGTCAGTCGTTCTTGGCAAAATAGCAGACCTACAAGCTCGTAGCGCGCCACTCGGTGGCGCGCTACGAGCTTGTAGATCTGCTATTTTTCAATAGCTAAAGCATAACATAATGCTTACACCAAAAGGGGTTCCCGCCCAAAATGACTTAACCCACGATGTGAACGCTCCCCGGCTATTAATGATATCAATGCTTGTTAGCTCAGCCATAAAGATGAAAGATGCCGCTAATAACGGATCAGATAAGATTAGCCACAGCCTAGCGGACCTCTTCGAGAAGTTCCCCTCTGACTGTATTAAGTGAGATCAGTGTCTGGAGATGATTGGCTGGTGGTGCTGCACGGCTGCGGTGACTTGTTTAATTGTCCGGGCATCAGTGGCGTGCACAGACATTTAGAGGGGCAGGTGCTCAAGTGGAAAAAAAGGGCACTTTGTGCAGCGCGTGGAACCGGCCGGTATAGATTGTGGGGCCTAAATAATATATTAGAAGCTTTTTATCAAGAATTGATCAATGTTACCATGGTCCACATACTGTACAGTGTAACTGTACAAAATAAGAAAAAAAAGGGCACATTGCCAAATTGCTCTAGCACCCCCTAGTGTCTGTCTGTGCACGCCACTGCCGGGCATGCATGGAACACGGCCGGGAGGAAGCCTACACTGTGTCTGTTTTTCTCAGGGCCGCAGTACTCAATCATGTCCTCAGAAGACTGGATCTGAGAGACACTCTGCTCCTTCAGTCCGTCCACGCCAGACAACTTGCATGGAATAAATAATATACAGTATCCACAACAAACCACCCTGTTCCCCTGACCCCAAGGGGTCGTCGATCTCTCTTGGCCTCACGGTTTTAATACTAAAATATCTGTCTCCTCTGCTCATCGATCCCCTTGGGAAAGAGGGCCACATTTCTTTGCCCCAAGAGTTGTATTTCCCTCTTTTACTTCCTCTGTCGCCTCCTCTGAGGCCGATCTCTCGAGGAAAGGTGGTGGGAATGTCTTCAAAGCTGCACAAATAATAATACACACTACTATTTTGACCCGTTAAAACTGGGAAAGCTTTGGTGTCACACACACACACACACACACACACACACACACACACACACACACACATGAACCTCTTTAGAAGAGTGGTTTAGTTTAAAAAATAGCAGATATACAAGCTCACAGCACATCACTTTGTGCCGTGCTGCGAGTTCGTACAGCTGCTATTTTTGAACATTATTTTTTTTTAATCTTGAAAATGTTTGATGTCTCTCTTTTCTACATGGGGGACTTTTCAGATTACAGTATTACAGGTAGCTCTGAATTGGTGATGCAACCGATTGCAACCGCCTTTATTTTATGATTACGGTATAGATCCAGTCCACCATTCTTCTTTGAATTCCTGAGTGTGTGAAAATGCCTAACCCCCCGCCACCCCCCCCCCCCACCCCCCCCCCACCCCCCTGCTTGCCATCCAAGTGTCCATCATACGAACACTGAAAGAAATGCCTTTTAACCCCTAAAATCCAGACTGTGACAATGAGGTGGCCCGGGGCAGGACTCTGGCACCTCTGCTCCTTCAAGCCGGACAATTTGATTTGGGAGGAAGAGTTTCAAAGCTGCGTCATGGGTCAGCAGGTCAGCAAGGGGCCTTGGCCTTTTCATCCCTTTGGCCTTGATGAGTTGTGTGGAGGAGGGGGTAAGAAGAAGCCGTACCAACTGGCAAACGCCAACAAACAAAGAAGTAATTGGTAAAAAAAAGTATATATGGAGAGTGGATTCAGTAGGATTTACAAATGATTTTCTCATGCTGAGACAAACTATTTCACTGAGCAAACCGAGTTCATAATAACATCCCGTTGACTTCACGTTGGGATGGAACGCCTTCAAGTCGAGAGTGACAGAACGACAGACCACGAATTATGAAATCTGAGCTTATGGTATCAGTCAACATATCTTCAATTTGCACCTGAGGAATTCGATTAAGGCCTGAGGTAATGGTATCCAGGTCAGCTTGTATGACACAACTCCGCTTTCCACCTACACACACAGGTAACCCCCAAAAATACCCTTATCCCCGCCTGATCGCCCAGGCAAATAAACACTGTCCACGGTGAGGAGAAAAAGTCATTTTTTATGGTTTCTTCAAGGCGGCGTGGAAGTAAGGCTGGTGGTGTTTATAAAGCAAATAAATAAGAGAAAAGGTGGGGGGGTTGAATCAGGGCACAAAATAAGAATTGTAAAAATATACAAAGTCGAGTGAGCTATTGAGAAAGTATTTCCTTAACAAGAGAGGAACAAATAATAAATTATGGGGCCCCCCTTTCCCCTGAGGCAGGACTGCCATGGCTGAGGGTAGCGGAACGTGGGCATCCCTCTCTCTTTATAGGGGTCATGTTCGGGCTCCCACCATGGGGGAGGAGGGAGGGAGGGAGCACAGACAATTTGGCATGTTAATTGAACTCTGAGAGTGTAACAATGCACAATGCTGGATTTAACTTTATCATGACGAGAGAGGTTCCACTGCTGTTGTTCCTAAAACAAATATTCACACTCTTTACTTTTACTTTATTTGTTTATTTGGACAGGACAATGCATATTAATGGACGTCACATGGACGTAAATACACCGGATATAGCACAGTTGCTAATTTTCATCCGCAGTCCTCACAAGAAACACAAAACGGAAAAACAGACAGTCAAACAGTGGAATACATTTACATAACATTACATAGGGAACACAGCATAAACGCATGCACACACAAATACCGGTAGCTCTTTCGTACACTGCTACCATGTCATGGTAGGACGGAGGATGGTGGTAGTGTGACCGTGTAAATCTCAGGGCCCTCATCATGTCATTGACAGGTTTTTTTTCCTTCTTTTTTTGGCCCTTGTAGCCTATCTACATTCTGTTTCGGCATGCATAACCAAGAGACATGCTGACAGCCGTGGCCCTGAATTTACCCCACGCTCCCCGCATGTGTATGTCCCACAGCAGGTGGCAAACTCCGCCAACCAACATTACAAACTTTTCAACTCTTTCACCCGTCATTTAGATCAGGGGTTCTCAACCCGTGGGTCGCGACCCCCCGGGGGGTCGCCAAATTATTTTAGGGGGTCCCCAAATTATTTTCAGAAAAAAAAAAAAAAAAAAATATTTTCACGATTTTTCAAAAATAGCTTTCAATAGCTAAATTATAACAATGCTTAAAACACCAAAAGGGGTTCCCGCCCAAAATGGTTTAAGGTTATTGTAGCAGTCAATTTATATTGGGGGTCGGGAGTGGGCGGGGCGGGGGTCCCGAGACGTTGCCAAAGCATTTTAGGGGGTCCCCGGCCAAAAACGTTGAGAACCCCTGATTTAGATAAATATTTCACACCTTCACTTAATTCTTGGCAGATACTTCAATGCTGACAAAGAATAGTGGCTTTTTTTTTACCGTTCCTGTTGATTTCACCAAACTCTGCACCCAGCGAGTTAGTCTTGGCCCAAAGTTCATAAAAGTTTCCCTTTTGTCCCTAAGTGTTCAATTAATCAACTTCAGACGGGGTAATTGATGGAAGCGGATAAAAGTCTCGGCTATGGGGACCACAAGAAAACAGCCAGGATTGGCATTCTGTTGCTTTCATTCCCATTAAAGGTTGCTAGCATCTTTTTAAGCACAGTGACTTTATTGTCAGCCCAGGGCTTACACAGACCCAGCCATTTGCAGTATTGCACTCTTGGCAGATGGCCTGCATGGGTCATGGCCACCCCTTTGTGTTCAGTTCACATGTTAAGCAGCTGCACCTTGTCATTAAAATGGCCTGCTTCCATGCACTTGTAGGGTAAATATCTGAACTTCATGTTTTGGTGTAAGGAAATTATCATCTTGTTACATGTCAAACTCATTATACTTTCGGTGCTGTGTTAGGTCCACCGGACTTGATGCATTTTCAGAGATGGCCTTTTGTGTGTTTTTAGATTGCATACACGAGAGTGGCAGAAAGAGAGAGGGGAACTTACAATATCATGATTAAAATGTTGTGATTTAATCTGTTGAACTACCATGTCCTCCAAACTACAGTATAACCAGTTTGACTTTCTTATTTTAGGGATTGTAAATGCAATGCTTTTGTTATATCTATTTCTAGTGCAACTGAAAGGAGATTTTTTTCATCATTCGGCTGACTTACTTGAGCATATAACCAATTTATCTTCCTGTGCCTCTGAAGACTTAGAGCCAGAGCCTACTGGAGCCAGTCAGCCAGAGCACCAGTAGTCCAAACTATCATAATTTGGGCTGGGAGTAAGAAATCACATGTGTCACAGTTTATGTAGGCAGTCGTAGCCTCGGGCTATGGCGGGGTTCGAATTTGGAACAAACTACGAAATCATTTTCTTGGAGCGCTGGTCATTCATCTTGTCCCAGACACCCAGACACCTAGGCCTGCTTCCTGTCAGCGCAGACAGGACCGGCAGGTAACTTCAATATTCTATATTGTTGAATCCCATGTTAGTTCTGTAATTATATTTTACATGCAATTCATCCAAATCTAATCCTGAGTTCACTGCCATGTAAAAGGATGTATGACTTCCTTCAGGTCCGAAGACCAAATCGGGTGGAAAAATATATGACATGATGTCTTTGATTATCTGGATAAATCCTTTGAGGGCTGAGTAAAGAACTTCACCATGTGGAGCAAATTCATATTACTTTGTGGCGATAAGAAGGTTATCCACCAATCAATCTAGGAATTCTGTACTCCAAGTGAGTCCATTACTAACTGTGTGTGTGTGTGTGTGTGTGTGTGTGTGTGTGTGTGTGTGTGTGTGTGTGTGTGTGTGTGTGTGTGTGTGTGTGTGTGTGTGTGTGTGTGTGTGTGTGTGTGTGTGTGTGTGTGTGTGTGTGTGTGTGTGTGTGTGTGTGTGTGTGTGTGTGTGTGTGTGTGTGTGCGTGCGCGTGTGTGTGTGTGTGTGTGTGTGTGCGTGTGTGTGTGCGTGCGCATGTGTGCGTGCGTGCGCGCGCGCGCATGTGCGCGTGCGTGCGCATGTGCGCGCGTGTGATGGTGCTCAAACGCTCTAAAGGACTTCATCTTTGCCGTATTTCATCTTTAACTAGACACTTTCTTCAGCTTGTCTCCTGAGACTCTTCATAACTGACCATTAAATGGCCAGTTGAATGTCCACTTTGTCCAGCCACCAGCGGGCCTCAGTAAAGCTATACAGGGGCCATAGCTTGCCTTTGTGACTTCACTTCTTATACCAGAGGACTTGTCAAGCCTCGCAATCTTTTACGGGTCTGTTTGAGGACCCCCCCCCCCCCCAAAAAAAAAAAAAGAAAGAAAAAAGAAAACAGACCCCCCCACCCCCCCTCAACAACATCTGCTACCAATTTGGCTGAGGCATTCCTGCAGTCGGTGCTGTTTAATATTCACATGGGTTAGGATCTGCCGGGACAGGGGGGTGGGTGGAGGGGGAGCGCGGCTCACCTTCCATAATGCTGTGGTCTACAGTTCAGAGTCAGACATAGTGAAAAATGAGGGGTTATAAGAAAGAGTGAGCTGGACCAGGGCTCCGGGTTAACCAGGCTAATTTGCCCTGATAATAATGGTGTTCACACAAGGCCTTTGGGGAGCAGCGATGTGTAGAACATGGGCCTGACGCTGCAGCCTGCAACCACACAGGAAGTTTACAACGCGGCCCAGCAAATCAAAACGCATTTAATCATCAAACACGCAGTATGGAACTGGCAGCAGATCCAGAGAGCCAGCAGGCCCTCCTGAAGATGAAGACAAATGTTTCGAGGAGAAGGGGGCCAGCGAGAGACGCAGAGCGTGCACCTCAGGAGCACATTTCAGGGAGTTGAAGCCCCAGATTTGATGTGGCCTGCTACCCAAAACATGACATGCCAAAGGTGCATGTTTCCTTTTACTCTTGCCAAGTGCCTTCAGCGGATACACACACAGACATCATAGGGTCATAGGGTCGTTTTAAAACAATGTTTTTAATTGTTCTCGTGTGATGAGTTGCACCATGGAGTGAGTGATAAAGATGGATGCATTGGAACTTTTATAGGAAATTACATGTGCATGGTAGACTGATAATCCCATTTTATTAGCAGCAATCAAAATACCCCGCACATACAAAGCCTTGCCATGTGTGCTCCCTGATTGATCTAAAGCAGCGAACAATAACCCTGTTAATATAAAATTAGACCAATTACATAACATACTGTAGTCTCATTCAACAGGGCCACTAAAAGGTCCTTTTGGATTATAAGGATGTATCCCAGGCAGGCACTCAATTTAGAAATCTTTTAGAGGAAATCTTTTCAAGTTTATTCCACATACCATGGTATAATGTTGTATAGTATATGTTTATGCTTACTTCTATGTGAATCGCGTTGTTGTGGTTTATATTACTGTATGTTTACTCAACCTTTGATGAAATACAATACTTTGCACACAGAAATCATCAACAAGCAAACACACAAGAGACCTAAAATATTTCATTCATATAATATATTTTATGGTGGGACATTGTGGGAATATTTATCTATTTGAGAATACAGCAGCTAAAAGTAAACCTCAGTTTGCTCCAGGGAGGCATCAAAAATAAATTCTGCCTGGATTTATTGGAGTTTTGTAATCCCAATGTTTGCAGGGGAGAACATAGAGAAACTTGATGTAAGCATGTGACCATACTGTACTGTATATACATCATGTTGCGTGTTTATTGGAGTTTTATTTTAGACCACCTACAGGGAGTCAAGACCAGACCAGAAATGATTGTAATCCTAAATTGAGAGATCAATACTTCCTTGTGATTACAAGGAATTGGGCATGACTTCACAGTCTTTCTTACCTGGGTTTTGGCCTGCCTGAGAAGACCTGATGACAAAGAAAATCTAGGTTGAAAATAAAATATTTGGAAACTAGTTAAATCTCAAAACTAGGCAGGTAGGTAGGCAGGCTTGTAGGTAGGTACGCAGGTAGGGTAGGCAGGTAGTAGGTAGGCAGGCAGGCAGGTAGGGTAGGCAGGTAGTAGGTAGGCAGGCAGGCAGGTAGGTAGGCAGGCAGGTAGGTACTGGGTAGGTGGGTATGTGGGTAGGGTGGGCAGGTAGTGGGTAGGCAGGCAGGTAGGTACTAGGTGGGTAGTGGGTAGGTGGGCAGGCATTAGGTAGGCAGGCAGGTAGGTACTAGCTGCGTAGTAGGTAGGCAGGCAGGTAGGTAGGTAGGTACTAGGCAGGCAGGCACAGTAGGTAGGTAGGTACTGGTAATGTAGGTACTAGGTAGGTAGGCAGGCAGGCAGGTAGGTACTAGGCAGGTACGTACGTAGGCCTACTAGGTAGGTACTAGGTAGGTAGGCAGGTACGGTAGATAGGTAAATGGTGCATTTATATAGCGCCTTAATCCAAGGTGCTTTACATAGATTGTGCATTACATTCACCCATTCACACACACATTCATACACCGATGGTGGCGGAAACCATGCAAGGCACCAACCACTAATTCTGGGGCCGGGGTTCGAACTGGCAACCTTGCGGTTGCCATCCACGGCATCCAGCCACTCTACCCCTGAGCCACTGCCGCCGTAGGTACTGATAGGTAGGCAGGCAGGCAGGCAGGCAGGCAGGCAGGCGTACTAATAATAGGGGTATAATAATAATAATAATATTAATTAAAAACTACTACTAATACAAATTATTATATATATTATATTATATTATTATATTATTATTGCATGCTGCTCATATTGTTATGCCAAATTAAACCTTTATCATTATCATTATACAACTAAACATCTCAGACTATGTACAAGATCTGCTATACCTACACCGGTGTGTGACATGGCAACACCATGTCACATGACATCAGATCATCACACACAGCTGGCCATCGTGCCACCTTGATGATGGAGCAGTGAGTGAACGTAACTCTAGTGCATACTGTACTGTACTGCAGTGAAGGCATGTGAACTTTCATCCAGGTAAATAATGAATGATAATAATATACAATTGCTAAATAATCTATATTAACAAGCTTGTCCCGTTACATTACTATAGCCTGCGTTAATTAGCATCACATGGCTAAGCTAATTAAAAGATGTTCCCATCTCTTTCTTTCTTTAGTTGTAAACCCCGTGTAAAGTTTAACCACTTCACGTCAACTTTTCTGCTCAATTATACACGTTATGACATCGTTTTCTTGACTCTATAAAGGACATAAGAGACTACAACATATAACCGTAGATATAGCAGCAGATATATGGGCCATATCTTTCAAATAAAATTTGTATCATATGCGCCCAAATTATCCTCATATCCCGGTTGTTTTGCCCACCTGTGGGGCTTTTGATTCAGCTTTTTTGGGGGAAAGAAAAGATGTGAGTAGACAGAAAATACATAATTTGTGAATATTTGTCCACCAGGCTGGCAAGAGTGGTATGCCAAAAACCACAGATTATGCAGAGACACTAGTGTACATTCAAGATGTTGAAGGTAAGTTTTTTGTTTTTGTTTGTCACCTTAGTATAGTAGTAGTAATTAAGCTAGTATCATTTTCTTTATACAGGCTAATAATAGAAAATACATGCAGCTAAGTACGTCATTAGATTCCTTTAATTGTATGGTGTCAAATTAATACCTTTAAGAAAGTGATTGTGGTAGTGTTTTTGAAAGGCTTTGTGAGTAGACTCTTTTTCACCTGCAGACTACTTTCTATGTGCCTGACTCTGACTGCACCATTTCCATCATGGGCCTGTGCTGTGCTTGTTTGAGGAGTGAGGACACACCAACTAACTGTCAGCTATAGGTGAGTCCTTCTACTTTGCTTTATTGTCTCCACCAGGCCGAAGGCATGGGGAGAGAGTATGTTTTACACTCCGTCCGTCCGTCTGTGTGTCCGTCCGTCTGTGTGTGTGTCCGTCCGTCTGTGTACAGCTAATCTCTGGCACCGTTGGCCCGGCAGATGCTAAACTCTGCACACATACTCCCTGCATGCCAACGACTAACCTCTGCCCTAAATTCTTCAGAACGGCCTGTTATAGCGCCACCATGAGGCCGATTTATGCTAACACATTTTAACCATACATCACGCAAAACAGTATGCACTATCTCTATAGTCATGTGATCAACACGGATCCGTCCCATTTCCCATATTCCATCCCGATTGGCTAAGATTGCCTTCCAAAGCTTGCAGGATTGGTCCGTTTCGAACAAAATGCCACAAATCATGAACACAGCGTGCAATTTCCGTGAAATTATACAGGCACATTCCTATAGGTATTAGGCAGAGGACAAAATGCCACTTAATTCTTTTTCAAATCAGCCTCATGGTGGCGCTATAACAGGCCAATTCCTGCTTTTACCTATAACTGCACCGATCTGTGTACAACTTTGTATGGCCCTCCCTAGAGGCCAAGGAAAAACCTTTGCCCTGCGTTTTTTTGTATCTTTTTAATTTTGAGACCTATTTTCTGATGAGACCTTTGACACACACAGTAGTCATTTTTGAGACAGCTTTTGTTTTCGATTTGTGGAATTGAATTTTGTACTGAATGACCAGTAACCTTGAACTTCGAAGTGAAAACCATTTATTTTCTTATAACTTTATCTATAGGATTTTAACATATTATCCCATTTTGGGGCGGGAACCCCTTTTGGTGTTTTAAGCATTATGTTATACTTTAGCTATTGAAAAATAGCAGATCCCGCGCTACGAGCTTGTAGGTCTGCTATTTTTTGAAAAATCGTGAAAATGTGGCGCACATCTTTGAATATATGTTCTTTCATTTTTAACTCAAATCTTTGCTTCGGGGAGGTCCCTGGAGCAACATATTTTCAGATGGGGGTCGGCGGGCAATTACATATATTTTGGGGGTCCTTGACATGAAAATGTATGAGAACGACTGACATAGAAACATGGATTTTTCAAGAAAACTGTCAGGATTTAGAAGACGTCCTCAGGTCTAAATGGGTTAAAGACATACAGTTGGGTGCCACCGATATTGTCCCTTATCATTTGACCCATTTAGGCCTGACCTCAAAATCTTAAAAAATCCTTCTAAATCCTCCAGTTTTCTGAAATAAATATTTTCACGATTTTTCAAAAATAGCAGACCTACAAGCTCGTAGCGCGCCACTCGGTGGCGCGCTATGAGCTTGTAGATCTGCTATTTTTCAATAGCTAAATTATAACATAATGTTTAAAACACCAAAAGGGGTTCACGCCCAAAATGGGTTAACTGTCCTTTTGCGCAGATCACGCAAACCTCAGCAAAAAGAAAAGGACAATATCGATGGCCTCCAACTGTACAACCCTACCCTTCCCGGTCCCCTCGCACACACAAAAATAACAACAATAAAACAATAATTATAAATGAGAAAGAAAAGGAAAAGAAGACTAATAAATAAACACAAAGTTGGAATTAGAAATTTAAAGAGTTAAAAAATAAATAATAAGAGTAAAAACGTTTTTGTACGATTTGCAGACCTGAACAATAAACTAGGGGAAACAGTCGTGTGTCAAAACAATCAGACTATACGGCCAAACTGAATCCAACTTTGCTTCTACCGGCCACTTACACTGTTGAATAATAGTGGGAAGAATGGGAATGGGAGGGGTGAGGGGAATTTTAAAGAGGAACGGAGGTACCAAGATTCAACTGCTCTGGGAGAGAGAGAATACCATCCCCAAGTTCTTCTCTTTAGGATGGTGATGACTGATGAGAGATGGAACCGATTTTCACAACATGCTATTAGAAAGGAGGGTAAGGGTGGGGAGGGGGAGGGGGGGATGACATACCGGTATAGTTGGCTGCAGTATATTACTGTATGGTCCTGTAGCTTTATAATTATGTCTCAATGAAACCCTCATACATATTATTGGATTGTGTTTCCGAAGTACGCTCTGGGAATGTGCTCCGATTTCAGAGTCTGGTTTTGACGTCACAGAATGCTCTGATTAGAGATGTCACGATACCGATACCAGTATCGGGGGGGAAAGTGGCCCGATATTATTTGGTCGTATCGGAATCGGTGAGTCACGCCAGTCTTTGCACCGATCTGAAGCCTATATGGGTTGACTGTAACCTGACTCCGCCAGATGGGGCAGCAGAGAGTACACTGCTCAAGGCAGCACTGTGTATGGCTTGATCCCGCCTCTAGCTGCTGCTGATTGGCCAGGCCGTTTTGTGCCCGGGCATCAAGTCTGCCTGAGAGTTCCCAGATGGGAGCAGGAGGGGGGAACCCAGTGTACTCTCTGCTGCCCCATCTGGCGGAGTCAGGTTAGGTTGACGGCCCATGGCAGGTAAATAAAAAAAAGTCAGTCTCTGTGATACACAGCACTCGTGACACAGACCACGCTGAATTGACAAAGGACAAGAGGGCACTCCATTACCCTGTGCGTATTTGCGAATGCAACCAATGTCAGACAGGCCTTGTGACATAACAAATATTACAATGCAGCTGTAATGGCAACAATGAGGGATAGTAAGTGTGTATTGAATTGCTTTCGTTTAATCTTTATCTATAGTCTGAGTTAACCCATTCTGGGCGGGAACCACTTTTGGTGTTAGCATTATGTTATGCTTTAGCTATTGAAAAATAGCAGATCTACAAGCTCATAGCGCGCCACCGAGTGGCGCGCTACGAGCTTGTAGGTCTGCTATTTTTGAAAAATCGAAGAACGACTGACATAGAAACAGCTTTTTCAGAAAACTGTCAGGATGTAGAAGACATTTATATCATTATCTTAGGAATTGTCACAGTGTCAACTGTTACCCAGAACCCAGTCGAGAGCAAAGATGGTATTTGAGCAGGCTGAGAGAGAGCCAGGCCAGGCCTGTCTCCTGTGAGGGTGATGTGAATCATGTGACACCTCTGTTGCTCCCCTCAATAAAGGACAATCCCTTGCCATGGCAACTGCATAAAACATCTGACTGCCCATTTGAGGAAAGATCTGGGTGGAATGTACTGTACAGTACAGTACAAGCATACAATTTATTATACTATACATTGTGTGCAGATCCACGTTTACGCTTTAGTGAGCTGACGCGCCATGTTCTCTGCACATTGTGACACGCGTGAACGGAGAGAAATCTTGTCGTTGTAGTAGAATGCAGGAAATTCCTCTCTGCCAGGCAAATGTAACCCCAAGGACACAGTACAGTTGGGTGCCACCGATATTGTCCCTTATCATTTGACCCATTTAGGCCTGACCTCAAAATTTAAAAAAAAATCCTTCTAAATCCTCCAGTTTTCTGAAATAAATATTTTCACGATTTTTCAAAAATAGCAGACCTACAAAGCTCGTAGCGCGCCACTCGGTGGCTAAATTATAACATAATGTTTAAAACACCAAAAGGGGTTCCCGCCCCCAAAATGGGTTAACTGTCCTTTTGCGCAGATCACGCAAACCTCAGCAAAAAGAAAAGGACAATATCAATGGCCTCCAACTGTACGTATACCGTATGGCATTATGCCTGTGTTTTATTTTCCCTGCCCCTATCTTGTGTCTCACTCATCCTGGAGCTCTGTAGTTGTCTCTGTGGTCTGTTGTTACATGGCATGAACAGACTTTCCACACTTCTGACAAGTTCTGAGCATGTTTCACATTCCCACTGTGTTTTTCCATTGCATGGAAGAGCATTTTGGCTCGGTGTTGACAGAAACCCAAAACATTCAGTTCATTCCGTCCTGTTGTGGTCACATTTAACATTTAAACATGATTCAGGGGGAAAAGAAACACTTATATTATACTATGGACTACCCTAAACAATACATATTTCAATAGCAGTTTCACATAAAATCCAGTGAGTGGTATAATAAAAATAGAGCCATTGCTAGTTTTGGGAGATAAAATGCATAATTAAGACTGCATATAAAGCCATTATAAATACTTGTTACAGCAACAGCCAGCCACCGTGAATAAATACTTGATCTTGATCTTAAGTCAAAGTCTCGGCCTCAGTGAACTGGAGCTGTCCTGTGTTTGCCAAACGGCAAATGAAGTGTAGCTAATGGGGTAATGTGAGATATCACGACACAGAGATTTTGTTCTTTGGGAGATGGTGACTGATGTGTCAAATTTCAAAGAGCCATTGGTTTGTTTGGTTTGTTATACTCTTGTTGACTTTTGAATTGTGGTGTTGGCACAGTGGAATGGTGCAAGTGGCTTGGGTCACTGGGTTGTAGTCTGAATTCCTTTTAGCTACTGTATGCCCACAGAGAGATTCATTGCAAATGAGATTAGGACACTATAAGGTGTACTTAAAGCTGCTATAAGCAATAATATGTCAAAATATTAATTACCTTTTTATTTAAAAAAATGTTGGTATTCAGACAGCCAGCAATGTGTAGAACGCTCCCAAAAATAATTTAGTCTCTGTGATGCATCTAGGGGCCACAATCTGCATTCAAAGATGTTCCTAGAAGCTTTGTCATTGGTTTAAAAAAACCTGGTCGCAGTGACTAACCAATCAGGAAGCAGACAGGCAAATCGACCAATGACAAAGCTTCTAGGAAAATCTTTGAATGCAGATTGCTGCCCCTAGATGTGTCACAGAGACTACATTTTTTTGGGAGCGTTCTACCCATTGCTGGCTGTCTGAATACCTAAAAAATAAAAAGGTCAATACAATTTTGACATTATTGCTTATAGCAGCTTTAACAGCAAAGCTCTCATAAAAAGAATTATATTTTTAAGCCATTCTACTTTATTAGATAATAAATATTGGAACATGACAGAAGCAGATAGGAGAGAGAGAAAGAAGGCATGATGATGATGAAGGGGGCACAGTGGCACAGTCGGTAGCGCCTCACAGCTGGAAGGTCCTGGGTTCGATTCCCGCTGGGGACGCTGTGGGCGCTGGGGGGGCATGTATTCTCCTCCGCATCATCAGTGCCCATACCCTTAGGTGACTTAGGGCGACTGTGGCTCAAGAGGTAGAGCAGGTCGTCCAATGATCCATGGGTCGGCGGTTCGAATCCCGGCTCCTCCTGTCTACATGTCGAAGTGTCCTTGGGCAAGACACTGAACCCCAAATTGCTCCCGATGTGCTGGTTGGTACCTTGCATGGCTTCCGCTGCAATCGGTGTATGAATGTGTGTGTGAATGGGTGAATGTAATGCACAATCTATGTAAAAGCGCCTTGGATAAAGGCGCTATATAAATGCACCATTTACCATTTACCATTTAGGTGGGGTTGGCAAAAGGGCCTTTCTGTGTGGAGTTTGCATGTTCTCCCCGTGTCCACTAGTGTAGGTACTCTCACAAAAAGCATGCAGTAATCCTGGTCTCTATACTGCCTCCCCCTGGCCAGCCGGGGCGCCTGATGAAAGGGAAAGGAACTGGTTGGAATAACGTGTTCCTTCCACACGCTACGTCCAACCGGGGAAACTCCCCCCCCCCATGTGAAAAGAAGCAGCTTGCATTGAAGGAAGCTTGAGGTCAGTCCGTTGTTCTCCCCAGGTTGGCAGAGGGAGTGTAGCGCCCAGGATTACATCAGACAATTGACAATGGGTGAAACAAATTGGTGAGAAAAAAGAAGGGATGACATGCAGCAAAGGTCATTTCTCTCTCTCGGTCGTCCTCAGACGAGCCTTCCATCGTCGCTTCCAGTCATTCTGGTTCTCCATACATCCGGCCAGCTCGTTGGTGCTTTGCGCTCCTGCATCTCTCTGGTGTACATCCACATATGTTAGTATGGGACGTCCTCGTGATCGGTGCCCATGTGTTGGTTCCCACAGCACCAGTTTGCTGGCTGGCAGCTCTCCTGGTGTCTTTGGCAGTGTCCTACAAGTCTCATTAGTATTCCAGCATACAGATTCTCGTTGGTAACATGTGTACTCTTGCTGATGTTGAGCACTGTAATGTAACATTCTGGTGTAGCACCCGTCTAGAGCCTTCTGCAGAGTTGGTTTCAGGGTCCAGCATTCACAGTCCATACAGGAGAACAGATTCTACCGTCGCGTAGAAGAAGCTGAGTTTGATTTGTCGGGAGAGGTCGGAGTTCCATACACTGGCCATGCCATTCAGGGCCCTCCATGCAAGTGCCTTCCTCACTTTTAGATCTTGCTCTGTTGAGTTGACCCATGAGCCCATGCAGGTACTTGAAGTCGTTGACTTCCTTCAGAGCAGTGCCTCCTGTTGTTGTGAGAGGTGGATGTTCTGTTTGGATGTTATAGGTGATCACCTCAGTTTTCTTGGCATTCAGCCGAAGGCCAACCGCGGCACACTCCGACTCCACTCTGCTCAAGAGCTCCTGTGCCATGAGTAGGTCATGAGCTGGATTTGAACCCGAGTGTGTGACAAGTTTGACAACATAATGTGCAAATGGTACGTACCTCAGCCCATTGAGCCATCTGCCGTGATTTATCTTCAAAATGTGCCACTGAATTTTTTTTCTGTCTATCTATCTTTGCTAAGCCCTGTGTTTGAGGCACACATGCTTGGGGATTTTCAATGTGTCTGGCCTGGTTTTTACAGTGCGTCCCTCTGGTACGAGATTCCATTTACAATTTTTCAGGCTGTTGTTAGTCTACCAGAGGTCATGTTTACACGACTGGAGTAGCTGTTGAAGAGACAGCCCTCATGTGGGCCAGCCCTCCTGCGGTACAAGGAGGGCTGGCTTTTGGAGTGGTCAAAGTCTCGTGAGTATTCTCACCGTGCTCCCACTGAGTTACAGTTGGAGGCCATCGATGTTGTCCTTTTCTTTTTGCTGAGGTTTGCGTGATCTGCGCAAAACCCCTTTTGGTGTTTTAAACATTATGTTATAATTTAGCTATTGAAAAATAGCAGATCTACAAGCTCATAGCGCGCCACCGAGTGGCGCGCTACGAGCTTGTAGGTCTGCTATTTTTGAAAAATCGTGAAAATATTTATTTCAGAAAACTGGAGGATTTAGAAGGATTTTTTTAAATGTTGAGGTCAGGCCTAAATGGGTCAAATGATAAGGGACAATATCGGTGGCACCCAACTGTATATTTCCCTGGATTTTAAACAGTTATAATAATAATTCTTTACTATGAAAACCTGAGTAATATGTTACTTATTACTCCTTAGAAAAAGTAATAATATTATATTACTTATTACTTGGAATCAAGAGTAATATAGTTACATATTACTTTGTATTACTTTTCAACCGGGCCCCTTCCACCCGCAAAAAGAACACAATCTGTTTAGCCAGCTCCTTTTAGAACTGAATCCAATTCATTGGAATAAGAAGTCTCCAATCAGCCAAACTGAATAATTGCAGGATATAAAACAAAATAGTCAACAGTCTCTCATCAGTCTTTTTTCTGCATTTTGAATTCAACATCAACAATCTGAACTGCACACACTGGCTGCAGCATCTTAAAACAGACATATATATTACAGTATATATTGTACAGTGTTGGGCAATATTACTCAAGAGAGTAATATGTTCCTTAACCCATTTTGACCTGATTCTAGAAATGTCTTCTACACCCTGACAGTTTTCTGAAAAAGCTATGTTTCTATGTCATTCTTCGATTTTTCAAAAATAGCAGACCTACAAGCTCGTAGCGCGCCACTCGGTGGCGCGCTATGAGCTTGTAGATCTGATAGTTTTCAATAGCTAAAGCATAACATAATGCTAACACCCAAAATGGGTTAAAAAGGCAATATTATATTACTTAATATATTACATATTATGTAATGGCACACATTACATATTATGTAATGGCACACCCCCCCCCCCCCCCACCCGCAAAAAAGGGATGTACGACAACACAATCTGTTTAGTCAGCTTCTTTTGGAACTAAATCCAATTGTTTTGAATAATAATATTAAGAAGAGTCACCAATCAGCCAAAAAGGCTATAAAAATAAAGCTGCAATCTCTCTTGACCTACATTTTTTTTAATGTTTTCAAACGGCAGCCAACAAAACAAAAAAATACTAATATGTATGTAATATGTGCTATTTCTTTTACAAAGTAATATGGTATAATATTACTGTTTTGGCAGAGTAATACCATACTTTACTTGTTAAAGTAATACTATTACAGTAATATATTACTAGTAACTAGTTACTACCCAACACTGCTGATGGGGCTGCATTCGAAAACGTCTTTCAAAAAGTAACCTCGACCTCATGTTCTGATCCAACAGATATAACCCATTTTGGGCGGGAACCCCTTTCGGTGTTAGCATTATGGTATGATTTAGCTATTGAAAAATAGCAGATCTACAAGCTCATAGCGCGTGGCGCGCTATGAGCTTGTACAGTAGGTCTGCTATTTTTCAGCTTGTAGGTCTGCTATTTTTGAAAAATCGAAGAACCACTGACATAGAAACATAGCTTTTTCAGAAAACTGTCAGGATGTTGAAGACATTTTTAAAAAGTAACCTCGACCAGTCATGTCTTTATAAACAGAGTCAAGCTGGAGACAACAGTGACAATCAAGTAGACACCACAGTAATGGAAATCGGACCAGTGGCTAGCAGTGCCGGCGAAGAATAGAGTTCTCAACAGGGCCGAAGATTAAGGTCTGGCCATACCCGGGCCCTAACTGGGGTGGCCCGAGGCCCCGCCTGGCCTTACTAATTAACACACATTTTACGCCCTACGCGGCCCGAAAACATGGAGAAAATATATATATATATATTATGTGAAAACGTGAATAAAAAAAAAGACAAAAACCAAAAGAAAGAGATAATAAATATATATGGGATGCCCTAATACTTTTGTGGAAACAAGATAATTGCACTGTCCTGTTTTTTGTTTTAATTAATTATTTTGTTTACAAAACAGTCTGTTCTGTCATGATGTGAAACGATTTAATATTGCACTGAGTCTATGACTGCACTGAGGCTATTGAAAAATAGCAGATCTACAAGCTCATAGCGTGCCACCGAGTGGCGCGCTACGAGCTTGTAGGTCTGCTATTTTTGAAAAATCGAAGAACCACTGACACAGAAACATACTGTAGCTTTTTCAGAAAACTGTCAGGATGTTGAAGACATTTTTAGAATCTGATCTCAGGTCAAAATGGGATAAAAGCATCCAAATGGACCCGCTCATTACATGGTGTGGTGTCGAAACACAAACACCTTTTAGGCTACTGGGAAAGTACGCGTGCATCACAGTGCATGTGTGGACGTCTGGGCGATAGCGCACGGTGGAGGAGGGGGGCGGACCGTGTGGTTGTTCACGTTTGCACACGTAACGTTGGCTGCAAATTCCCCCGTCCCAACGTTGTGGCTGGTAAATCCCCCGTCCCGGGCGGATTGGGTGTCGAAAAACCTGTTTGTATTTGTCTGGCAGTGGAGGAGGAGGAGGCGGGGATGCTTTCGCTGTGTCAGTGCAGGCTTTCAGCTGCCTGTCTGCCACGCACCCCCCGCGTTGGCCGTGCCGTTTCGCCAAAAATTCACCCGCGTCTGGTTTGAAGTTATATCGACTTACGTGGTGCGAACAGTGCCAAGGTGTGAAATAACTGTAGTATGCGCCAGAGATGTTTTCCCCATGTGGCTCTGCTGCCTGTCAGGGGGGCTGTCTTAATTCCTAAAGGGGAGGTGCGGTGGAGAAGGCAAGGGGACTGACTGTTGCACGGAAAAGTGTGACCCCTACATTAATGTCCCTTCCAACATGCATTTCACTTGTGACACGTGTTCTGCGGGAATGATGGCGGGGGCTAGGAGTTGTTTTAGACGAAAACTAAGTAAATTAAGATCGTGGCAGGCATTTTTTGACGCTTGTAAGCATTTCACATTGAAGCGAGAGCACAGGGCCGTCTGGCGATAGGTGCGTGTAGGCTCGCCGTACGGTGTGTGGAGATGGGCCCCTTGTGTTTTACAGACAGACAAACTTTCCATGAATTATTAGATAGATTACCATGTTTTTTGTTCTTGCTTACTGTAAATCGCTTTGGATTAAGAGCGTCTGCTAAATGCCTAAATTGTAAATAGTAAAGAACTCCATATATGGCCATAAAAGGGACACAGACAGATAATAACTGGGTGGGGCATTCATTTCCAACTTGCATCATTCCAAGTAGGCCAGTGCCCAATGGGCACCGCTCTAGTAATAATAATTGCAACCGCACGTCGCACTTACTATGAAAACACTACACTCAAGACACTGCCCCCGCTGCCACCCTTAGATCTCCAGATATGGAGCTGACCTGTTCTGACATTCCATATGTTGATCTGACCTCATCAAACCCTGTACACTCAAGACACGCTCCATATATGGCCAGTACATAATTCATTCCATATGTTGATGCCAAAGCACCAGCACTCGCCCAGCAGTCTGCCGCCACCCAGGCGGATGCGTGCACGCGACCTCGCCCTTTAGGACGAGGTCGCTTCTCGCCCTCAGGGCGCCTTACTGGTAATATTACTGAGAATAGTTTTATGAACCATACCTGTTATGTCTCACTGACAGCTGTTTGATTGTGCTGTGCTCGTTGCATATTCCTGTGTTGCCTTGTGATGATTGGGGGGGGATTATCTGGGATCGACTACGTCAGTCTTGATATACTACAACAGTATGATGCTGCATGCTTTGCCGTTGTTATGATTACTCTGAGTTTGAAAAGTAAAGAGTTGTGTTTAAAGGTATATTCAGTGATTTCACTTAATTCAAATATCACTTATTTTTTCTTATTTTTTGGATAATCCTCCCAACTATAAAGTGTGCTGACCATATAAGGAGTTCCTCCCTGTCCCCAGTGAGCCCCTGGGGTCAAAAACCCCTAGTTTCGGTTTGGGCTTTGGGTGGCAAACCCTTCATCCAATCAGGATGAGAGGGGCCTTCCTCCAATCATGATCGAGTGGGGCGGGTATTGGTGCACGTGCTGTTGGTCTGTTGTACTTCCCCCACTGTAGAGCGTGTGCATGTGCACATCTTGCTACCGGGTGGACCGGGTTTTTTCCCCAAATCACCCAAATCACTGAATGCTCCTTTAACCTGTGTCATGGTCCACTGATTCACAAACACAATAATACCTACAGTACAGTATATTGCAACATCATATAATGGATCATAATTATTATCATATCACTCAGATGGGATGTCGGGGAAGATTATCATTTCAAATTCTAAGACCTGTAGGAGAAAACTATCGCACACCTAGCAATCAGGCGTATGCACAGGTGCGTAGGCCAGTGGACATCAAAGAAAGCAATAAGGTACACCCCGCACACTGTATCTGCTCGGGCACAAGAGTATTGTCTTAAATTCTAAGACCTAGCACTGTGGTTGATTTGATTCTTGTGTATTGATCTCTGTTTTTTGAGTGGTGTAAACCACTCCTACAACTGGCTTTGTTAGTCTGTCTGTCTGTCTGTCTGTGCGCAAAAAATGAGCATGGTTGCTATGGTCACCCAGTTCACACGGGTGTGATTTCATTACGTCAGACATTACGTCAGACCACAGCTGATCAGTCTATATAAGACCTTACACCACTCAGTTCACACGGGTGTGATTTTTATTATAGTAATTATGACCCAGGCCAGCACACCCCATTTTTGGAGATTCTAAACCATGTCAAGTATTCTCCTTATCGGCATCATGTGTACTGTACACTGAATATCCTCCCCTCTGTTGTTTGTCTTGTCTGACCTGTGACTGCAGCGAACTAGCTCTGCCTCGTGCTGCTGCCGCCCACAACCACATGCCCGTGCCGTGGCCTCGGTGCTCCACGTTGTTGTTTACCCGTAAGTGGGTAGATCATTCTCCAGGAAATCTGGGTACACATTCTGGCTGCTTCTCTAATCATTCTGCACTCCATACGACGCCATGACCACAGCTGTAGTTGCTCACAAACCATTTAACCCATTCAGGCCTGACGTCGAGAAAAAAAAAAAAAAAACGTTTTCTAAATCATGACAATTTTCGGAAAGATTTGAGGCACATTTTAACGATTTTTCAAAAATAGCAGACCTACAAGTTCATAGCGCGCCACTCGGTGGCGCGCTATGAGCTTGTAGATCTGCTATTTTTCAATAGCTAAATTATAACAATGTTTAAAACACCAAAAGGGGTTCCCGCCCCAAAATGGGTTAATGGTTAATGTGGTTAAACGCTAACGTGACATGGATGCGTTCCAGGTCTCAATGGATTCAATCCAGCTGCCTCACATTTTTATTTGTCACATTGAATATTCCTTTACAAAACGGATATTTACAGTACTTTGATTTGACTGGCTGAGCTGAGCCCGCATTCGAAGTGATTGCACCAATTCTCTATAAACACCTGGGACCGCATTACATCAGTAGTGCTGTCTGACGTGTCAAACAGATTGTTTCAATTTAGATTTTGTTGTGAATTTTGATGTAGAAGAACAGTTTCTGATAACATTTTAGGTTGAATGTGAAATCAAACAATTTGAGCAACTGATTCATCATTCATTATTCAGTTGCTCAATATTGTTTGACTTTAAAACGGATATTTAAAACGGATAGTTTATACGTTTTTTTACAATATTTGGGACCTCCATGCTGGGAGGTTTAATTGGGAATGGGATATGTCTAAGATTTACCATATTTGCAACCGCAAGGCTGTGTTTTATAGGGATTGTAGAACAGCTTTGGGGGTTTTAGGTACTTTGCTCTGTATCATGTCTAACAACCCCCCCCCTTAAGCTGTTCTAATATCACTGTAAACCAAAGCATTTTGGGGCTTATTGCTTTATTAAACTATCAATTGAACCACATTAATCCCGCCATCCGTTTAGTTTTGTCAGTAACAGGCAAATATTTAAAGCATTTTTTTCAACATTGTTAAAGATTTTTCTACATTTTTATAAAATAGCTGGGGCTTATTGCTTTATTAACCCATTTTGGGCCGGGAACCCCTTTTGGTGTTAGCATTATGTTATGCTTTAGCTATTGAAAAATAGCAGATCTACAAGCTCATAGCGCGCCTACGAGCTTGTGGGTCTGCTATTTTTGAAAAATCGAATAACGACTGACATAGAAACATAGCTTTTTCAGAAAACTGTCAGGATGTAGAAGACATTTTTAGAATCTGATCTTCTGTTTTGTTTTGTCAGTAACGGGCAAATATTTAAAGCATTTTTTTCAACATTGTTAAAAGATTTTTCTACATTTTTATAAAATAGCTGAAGTATAAAACTTAGGTGCTTATAGGTGGTAAGATAACTGCAGACAGAGATAAGACAATGTATTTAGTCATTTCAAGGAAATAAATCACAGACACTGATCCTTTAGTAGGCCTAATGATAACTTGTCATAACTGTATTCTACAGCTTGTATACAGTGTGCACCCCCTAGTAGATCTCCTACCTTGTCTCCAGTAATCCACCCGTGGCACCCAAAGCCAGCAACCCCGATGTCTGTGTTTACTAGCTGTACATTTGGAATGTTAGAGATGTCCCTCTCTAACACGCTCACGCACGCACGCACACACGCGCACGCACGCACGCACGCACGCAAACACACACATGCACACGCACACACACACACACGCGAGAAAAGGAGAGGAAAGTATGTGTGTTTGATAAACAATTCAGCAGAGATAATTAGCTGATAAGACACCAGTCACACCACTTTGATTCACTGCAGGCATGCAACTCCATCTATTGCCTGTGAGCCCTGTCTCTCTCGCACTCTCTCTCACACACACGCACACACGCACACACACACACACACGCACGCGCGTTATTACCATATGCTGAATTTTTAATCAATTAATGTCTTGAAGGAGAAATGGGAAAATGCAGATTTGCTCCAGTGGGAATGTGGGGGCAAGGACAATTCTTTTATATTTGCATATGGCTCCTGTTTGCACTCCTGTGTGTCTATAGTACTGTGTGTTTCCGTACAGGTTTCGGAAACTGTCTAAAGAAAAGATTGAAGCGACACCGATGTGCGACAGAGTATAGATCAGGTTTAAGAACACACTTGTGACTGTTGTTGGATTTTCACACAGAGGTGTAGAGAGAGGAGGAGGAGGAGGAGTGGGTGCCAGAGAAGCTTGGCTCAGTAGTAGTGCCTGAGAGTGATGTGTCTGTGTGCCACTACTCAGCTGGCTGTGTGAGCAGATAAGGAGAGCTGGGTTTAGTCCACGCACACGCACTAGTTGACTAGTATCTCTCACACTCTTTCAATTCAATTCATGATTGTATTAGACATAATGGTTTACATTGCCAGCAAGTAAGCAAGTGTAAAATACAAACTAAAACTTGATATTGTGTACTGTGTAGAGTAGGGGTGTGACGAAACATTTTAACAGCGATACGATACGTATCACGATACATGGTTGATGATACGATACATGGTTGATGATACGATACATGGTTGATGATACGATACATGGTTGATGATACGATACATGGTTGATGATACGATACATGGACGATATTGGTTCATGTTGGCGATACGATACGATTCAATGGTTTGAAATCGATACAGTAACTATTTAAACATACATTGACATTATTTTAAACTAAGTAATTAAAATCCCTCTTTTTCTTTTTTCTTCTAAAAATTGCTAAATACCACGCACACAAATGTAGTATTGATACAATCGATTATTTGCATAGCAAAACGATTCGATACCGATTATTTGCATTGCATAACGATACGATATGATACATACAGTTGGGTGCCACCGATATTGTCCCTTATCATTTGACCCATTTAGGCCTGACCTCAATTTTTTTTTTAATTCTCCAGTTTTCTGAAATAAATATTTTCACGATTTTTCAAAAATAGCAGACCTACAAGCTCGTAGCGCACCACTCGGTGGCGCGCTATGAGCTTGTAGATCTGCTATTTTTCAATAGCTAAATTATAACAATGTTTAAAACACCAAAAGGGGTTCCCGCCCAAAATGGGTTAACTGTCCTTTTGCGCAGATCACGCAAACCTCAGCAAAAAGAAAAGGACAATATCGATGGCCTCCAACTGTAGTCAACGATGGATGCATAGATTCGGTTAAATTTAACAGGTGAAATTAACTTATGAATACAAACGGAAAGAATGCTCCTTTGCTATCAAAAGAAAGACAGACCTATATGGCTACAAATAACGAATAAGTGAAGATAACTCAAAATATAGAAAATAGTAACACGTTTTTATTCTCCAAATGTAATTAAAGTTGTGTGTGTGTGTGTGTGTGTGTGTGTGTGTGTGTGTGTGTGTGTGTGTGTGTGTGTGTGTGTGTGTGTGTGTGTGTGTGTGTGTGTGTGTGTGTGTGTGTGTGTGTGTGTGTGTGTGTGTGTGTGTGTGTGTGTGTGTGTGTGTGTGTGGAGAGAGGACTCATAGGCAATAGGTGGAGTTGAGTGCATGCAGTGAATCAAATGGTGTTTTATCAGCTACTGTAATTTGAATAGTTATGTAGTTTCAATGTACAGTTTTTTGGATGGGATATTCTACTGTTAGACTCAAGGTTGTCTTTGACTGATGAGAGGTTCTTGGTTTACCTATGATCCTAGATTACAGTTTCTATGCATTTGATGTATTACCTTGTGTTGACCTTGCTTATTGTAAATCACTCTGGATTAAGAGCGTCTGCTAAATGCCTAAATTGTAAATTATATTATGTATGTACCGAGATCAGGACGCTGCATATTGTGCAGGACTCATTGATCTCTCTTGTCTCTCCCTTGCATTTCTTTCTTGGTGCAACTGTGAGGTCTGTGACTGCATGGAGCTGACCTGCATTAAGACGTTAAGAAATGGCCTGACAGGCTAATTGGAACGGCGCTCTCGAGCATCTTCAAAAGCTTGTTAACGTGTGGAGCTTTGGCAGTGATTTAAGGAAATCTGCTATTACAGTTTAAACGAGGGTGTGTATAATCCATGTTGGCAGATTAGGGCTGCCTGGAAAAAGCCCAAATGCTCCTTCGCTCACTGGTGTCTTTATCTCCACCGTTAAATGTGTTCATGAGAGATGCAGTATCCACAGAGGCAACCTGTTTCTGTCTTATTGGATAGATGATGCTCGCGAGCCCAGATTCCCCATGTACTATCACTCCCCAAGTAACCTAATGCACTCGGGAGACTTCAGCGCGGCGTTATCCTCATTGAAGAGTACTATCACCAGATAAGAATCCCATCTCTCTTCCTTCGCTGCGCCGTCTCGCTTTTCAGGGACGTGTTCTTTCTGAGATTAGTTTCGCTGGCGCTGGCGCGAGCCTCGAGGCTTCTTCGGCTTTTTCTTCCAACCTGATCTTTTTTTTTTCTCCTTTTTTTTTTTTCTTCTTTCTTTCATTGTGTTCTGTTGTAAAAAGCCTTCTGATGCTCATGGTGAAATAGCTTTGGGGTTTGGAGTGGCTCGCCACTGGCCATCTGACAGTGATTTTCTGTTTTTCTGTGCAATTGCACGATGATTCGCATCCTCTCTAGGCCACCGGCCCCCGCGAGACAGCCAATCACTGCCCCTCGGCTCCACGCTGTTGACAATTATAGGTCACTGTGTGTCACACCATCATTGTCTTGGGTTTGATTTGAATAGCTTTGTCCTCGGCTCCTGCTGCTGCTCTTTTTATGTGTTCTCTCTTGGCTATTTTAGGTTGGATTTGAAATCCAGTAATAACAATGGCTGCTGTATTCAGGATCATTGTAGTATGATTTGTTGTTTTGGAATGTCTGCCTCTTACGAATGCCCAGGAGGAAAGGGAAGGAATTGTTTGCTTTGTTATGAATTGTTTTGCTTGTTTCTTTTATGGATGGTGCATTGTTTTAGTTTTTTTTCCTTTTTTTAAGCTTGAAGCTACCCATGTAGTTCCATAATTTTTTGCCTTTCAAGTCACTTAAGATCGTTGTGAAAAACGAAACGTTGAATAAGTTGGTGTGTATTCACCACCCATCAATCATGCGCCAACAACTACATCCCTAAAATGGTTTGAAGAGCAAATATTGTAAACTTCAGTTCGCTTGGACAAAAAAAAAACGTGCATCGAACCCTGCGAGCAGAGAAAAGATTAATTTGACACTTGACAGATTAAGGAAATACCCTGAGGGCAGCGACGTGACTCCTGTTGCTGTCTGCGTGCGTGTGTGAAACGTGTGCACATTTTCTGTGTGTGTGTGTGTGTGTGTGCATGCGCGTGTGTGCATGCGCGTGTGTGCTTGCTTACGTGCATGCGTGTCCTGCTCGTTAATGGTTGCATAGTCGACCACAGGGAGGCTTTACTGATGGGGGGGCGGCTCAGCCCTCGGAGACATGGCCTCTTAACCGGCCTTAACAAGATAATAACACTGTGCAAGGTTCCCCTGATCAGCAGCAAATTGTTTCTTTAATGCTTCGGGGTTAAGGGAAAGGGGGGTGGGTGAGTGGGGGGTACTGATGTGACCTTGAATGGTTAAAGCATTTTGACCTGAGATCAGATTCTAAAAATGTCTTCTACATCCTGACAGTTTTCTGAAAAAGCTATGTTTCTATGTCAGTCGTTCTTCGATTTAAAAAAAATAGCAGACCTACAAGCTCGTAGCGCGCCACTCGGTGGCGCGCTATGAGCTTGTAGATCTGCTATTTTTCAATAGCTAAAGCATAACATAATGCTAACACCAAAAGGGGTTCCCGCCCAAAATGGGTTAAAGCACAGTGTGTGCTGTAGGGTAGTCAAGCCTATCAGATAATCTGTAGCATGATAACCCTGTCTTTTTGGTGACAGACACGCTTGTGATTTGCACTGTCAATAACTGGCATAACAGCTACAGTTGGAGGCCATCGATATTGTCCTTTTCTTTTTGCTGAGGTTTGCGTGATCTGCGCAAAAAGGACGGTTAACCCATTTTGGGCGGGAACCCCTTTTGGTGTTTTAAACATTATAATTTAGCTATTGAAAAATAGCAGATCTACAAGCTCATAGCGCGCCACCGAGTGGCGCGCTACGAGCTTTGTAGGTCTGCTATTTTTGAAAAATCGTGAAAATATTTATTTCAGAAAACTGGAGGATTTAGAAGGATTTTTTTAAATTTTGAGGTCAGGCCTAAATGGGTCAAATGATAAGGGACAATATCGGTGGCACCCAACTGTACGTGTGAATCCTGCACACTAGTGTGTCGGCCTATCGAAGGAAAACTCAAGACGCCTCAAAATGACTCTTGTTTTTCATGCCGTCTTGTTAAAAATAGCCATTTGGAGACTGTGACAGTGGGACCGAGTGTTAAGAATATACGAGCCTTCGAACAACAACGGAAACGCCTCCTGTAAAAATGTCTTTTGCTCAATGAAAATCAGTTTGGCCCAGGCTGCAACACAACAGTACAAATGGCCTTGCACAGTTTTGCAATGTCACATAATTCCTCGGGGGGATGTCTTGTTTACTGCCTGAAATGTAGAGCCATAAAGATTGCAGCATTGCTTGCATTTACCGTCCCAACAACCTCAGGCGTCTCCCCGGACAGCCCTCCTCCACGCACGTGTGACCACGGACATATAGAGAAAACTTGTGTCAACAAAACACCATCACAAACCAAAGTGTTCTCTTTAGTCCAAAAGCTTTCTTACAAAGAGGACTGCAGGAAGGTTACTTTTTCATATTAAGTGCTACCCATCATTAAACACAAGCTCTAGTCTACAGTATATATTTAACAGCTATTTTCGCTATTTGTAAAAAAAAAAAAAAAAATCTATGCCCAAAATAGGGACCCCAGGTTGAAATTGGTTAATGTGTAACATTCTAATGATGGGAAAGGTATGACCCTGATTATATTAGCGCATGGGCTGGTGCTCTCTTTGTTCTTGGCCCGCCAGCTCAGGCTAACGTGGCTAAGCTGCACAGTGTAGGACTTAATCCTTGAGGACAGTCTTGGCTCATTGACAATGGAAAATGAGTTCAGGGAAAGGCGCAAAATCACTCAAAACCAATTGTGGCACTCTCACAGGACCATTTTTATAACTTCAGCATTCATCTGCATGACACTGCAACATATCCCACATCCCGAGCCCACCTAGAACACATCACTTTGTGGGAACCGGCAACCTTGACAACTCACAGAAAGGGGTCCTGTCTCTCACTTGTCATTTCTCGCGTTCCCCTCAATTCTAACCTTTCTCTCTCTTACCAGGCCCCCCGCCCCGCTCACACATGCACGCTCCCACATGCACGTCCCGTGTTTGTGCTGGCTTTGTTTTTATGACCACTCCAATGATCCGTCTCCACTGCAGGGGCTGCTGGTGTTAACACAGCTGAGGTGCATTACACTGACTGTTGTTGCTGCTGCCTCTTACCTGGCGGCCCCAGACTCTGTTCTTCCTCTGCCTCGGGAGCCGACACAGAGGCACAAACGCTCTCTCACACACACACACACATTTTGAGTCATTTACCTACGTCCCACATGGATACAGAAATACATGGAAGCGTATAATAATGTTGCTTATGTGCATGTTTGCCCCATTGTTGTACATAATGTGCCTGATTCGCAATCACAGCCTGCATATTTAATGAGAGTTCAAGGAGTCCAGGTGTTTGAAACGGAGCGACTGACTGTGTAATATCCGCCGGCGTCGTTCTCTGACAGTGCGGCCTCTCAGGGCTTTGTTAGTGGTATTGTGGGACACGGGGACAGCCAACTGTTGAAAAGGTTTTTATGAAGTGGTAGCAGTTGATCCTGGAACTCTAGTGCCAGTAGCAGTCCAGATGTTCATGTCTGTTTCTGTGGTGCCGAGTGCCATAATGCACAGAACCCCATGTGTGGCTGTAAATCCCGCTGCCTTTCCACTCTTCCTAGCCGTGGGGATATTGTCAATAATTAAAAGAGCCGCCAGAGAGTTTCCTGAGTGTGTCTGACACTCATTACCCACAGTGCCTTGCTCATCATCTTGGTGCAAACCACTCCAACAACCAGCTTTGTCTGTATGTTTGTGTACCTGTGTACGTGTCCATGCAAAGGTGAGCATGGTTACTATGGTTAGTGTGTGACGTCACTGACATAGCTGATCAGACTATATAAGACCTTGCACCACTCGGTTCACACGGGTGTGATTTTTTTTCCCTCCCTCCAACACCACACTTGATGCACTCGATCATCTTCTTTGCCGCTCCCACTCTCCCATCAGCCCACCACTGTCCTGAAGGCACTGGCAGTGACACACATTTTAGCAGTGACGGTGAACAGGGCTCTATAGCCACTCTCACTGATGGACCTTGAACTCTTTTTAAAGGGCTGTCTGGCCTCACCGCAGTGCCCTGCTGGCGTCCCTCGCTGGTCTCTGCTCCACACTGTAACTCTATAGCCTCATTGTCACGCTCCGTATCATACCGGTGACCCCTAGCCCAATTATACAGCTGACCCAGGCTTGATGATCTAACCTTGGGGCGTCTTTTGGGGGTACTCTGGCGCAGGGGCGCACCTCCTGTCCATCAAGCCGTGTCAGCTCTGTGTGCTAACCAGACACTTCCCTGAGTGGTCCCACTGGGGGGAGAAACCATGCAGTCGCTCTCCTGAGAAGTCTTTGCCTCAGTCTTTTTTTTGAGGCACGCTGGCTCCTCCAATGTCTGGCTTTCGGGAAATTATGTTATGTGGCAGCCAAGTCTATTATGGGCTTTTAATGTTTGTTTGGAGTACATCCATCCATCTTCAACCGCTTATCCGTAGTCTGGTCGCGGGGGCAAAAGCTCCAGCTCCAAAACTCATTTCGGCCGCCACACTTCATGACCATGTTGTAGGTGCTAAGAGTGCAATATTTGTTTAAAGAAGTGAGACGCCCCTCACTTCACACGAGTGTGATTTTTCTTATGATATGAAAAAGTTTTTAAATTTATGACAAACATTGGAACTGTCATGAACGCTTTTCAGAACTGCAAAACGTCCAGTTTCACAACATGGTATTTTAACCCATTGAGACCTGGAACGCATCCATGTCACGTTAGCGTTTAACCACATTAACGATTAACCCATTTTGGGCGGGAACCCCTTTTGGTGTTTTAAACTATGTTATAATTTAGCTATTGAAAAATAGCAGATCTACAAGCTCATAGCGCGCCACCGAGTGGCGCGCTATGAACTTGTAGGTCTGCTATTTTTGAAAAATCGTTAAAATGTGCCTCAAATCTTTCCGAAAATTGTCATGATTTAGAAAACATTTTTTTTTAAATTTCGACGTCAGGCCTGAATGGGTTAAAACCCAACCTAAGGATTTCTGAAAACCCTCAAATTCGTATTTAAAAAAATAAATAAAAAATATATGTTGCTATTATGAGACACAGGTGTATGTGACACCGATGGCGCAGCCTAAAGGTAAAACAGCGTATAGGTTACACCAGGTCTAAATGGGTTAATTAAATATCTACTGTTCTAATATTAAATGGAGTGATTTAGACAAATGCAAGCGTATTTAATCATGAGGGGAGGAAAGATGGTGATCGTATCGAAGGTATCGAAGGTGTTTCAGAGATCGGTTGAATCCATCGTCTGTGATGGTTAAAAAATATTCACACTCGTGTGAAGTGAGGTTCAAGGTTCATGGTTGTACTTTATTGTTACATCTTGTGTACAATTATATAAGACTAACACTTATTTTTGTTTGGCTTCCTTCAGACAATGCAGCAGCATAGATCAAGCGTAACATTCAAAACATAAAAACGTGCTCTTATCGTCATACATCTCATACATCACATTCCGTGCTCAGCTCAAATCATCACAAAAGTCATTCCGGCCAATCACTTTTGGCGTCTTCACTCTTCTGCCCTAACTTTTATCTTCAAGATGTACTTTGCTCAGCCAATGAAATCATCGCTATGGGGTGATCAGCCAATCACAAGCCAATGTTTGTGTTCCCACAAACCCGGAAAGCTGGGCACAACAAAAAACAGTATGTCTGACTGGTAAAGAGAAATATTATGGCTAATAATTTCATCAATTCCTTATCAAGAATTCCTTTACGTACTCTATGCTTATCCAGCGGCTGGCCTGGGGGAGACGTGGTAGCCTATGGCAGCAACCTGCATGGATTTGGAATCTTATTATAGCTAGACTTATTCATGATATGATCTATCTATGCACGCTCAGCAGTTGTGATGCATTAATGTGCAGCATGCTTAGTATGCACTATAAGGTCTGACTATTGAGGTGTTACTTGATGGACCAAGGACTGATTTAACCCACTAAAACCGGGAAAGTTATCTTTATAGCAACATACGTTTACAAAATATTCTTAGGATTTAGAGCAGCGGTCCTCAAAAATTGGATCACTTTGTGCCACGCTCCAAGCTTGTACAACTGCTATTTTTTAACTTAAAAAAAAAAAGTTTAACACAAATCAACTCTTCTGGGGGTCCCTGGTACAAAACTGCTGACATTTTCAGATGGGGGGTCTATCTGCACGGCCAGACACTAATCATTTTGGGGGCCCTTGGCATGAACAAGAACTACTGATTTTCAGTAGAAGGCTTTTGTAGAATCGGCCTCAAGTCTTAATGGGTTAAATACCAACTGATGTGTACATACTAGGCATGTGACGATATATCGTATATCGATATATATAGATATTAATCCCGACGATATGAATCGATTCATTGAAATAAAAAAAATCGATTTTCAAAAAATAAAAAAAAGAATTTCTTTTTAGGGGGGCTAGTGTGTGATGTGAAATGTGAGCTTTAGTCATATTCCATCATATTCAAGTGCTTTTGGAGAGAAATGATAGTCACTTTCAGTAGTAGAGCACTGTAGAGGGGAGCTGTGTGTGTCTGTGCACAGGTGGTGATGGTCGTTGATGCTCATCAAGGAAGGCAATTATGTTTCTGCACTGTCAAAAGTAATGCTACTTCTTTTGCAATGTAGTTAAATAAAACATCTCAGAGGGGAAGATAAATTATATAAAATTAAAAAAAACGGTAATTTCTCTTTAAAATATATATTTGTTTTAATATCGTGAAAAATCGTATTGTGAACCTCATATCGTGATACGAATCGTATTGTGAGTTGAGTGAATCGTTACATGCCTAGTACATACTTTACCGCAGCGGCAGAAGTTTTATACAAGCTGTAATTAAAGCTATTAGAATGATATTGGCTATGACAGACCACCCATGGGAATACATTATGTCTCCTTTAAACGGTAGAGTTTCGGAACGGCTTCAATGACACTAAAGCTAATGCATATGAAATGAAATGGAAGCTCTATTGATGATGTACTGTATCTAAAAACATGGACAAGTGACTAATTTGTTTCCGATTAGTGCACCCTGTTTGAATTGACCTGTTCAGAAAGCAACAGGCCAGGGCTGTCCATATCAAGACCAATAAATATAATAACTAGGCCCTTATGTAAGCATCATGTATGGTCGTGGTCTGGACTCCACTTGAGTTTTAAAATGATACATTAACCCATTTTGACCTGAGATCAGATTCTAAAAATGTCGTTCTTCGATTTTTCAAAAATAGCAGACCTGCAAGCTCGTAGCGCGCCACTCGGTGGCGCACTATGAGCTTGTAGATCTGCTATTTTTCAATAGCTAAAGCATAACATAATGCTAACACCAAAAGGGGTTCCCGCCCAAAATGGGTTAATAGTAGCTCCGTTTGGAACCTCTATATCTACGCTGCTACGCTTTAGCTTCCGAGATGAGGTTCCGAGAAAAGCTATCCCTGCGCTGGTAGAAATGGAGTCTAGCTGAGTAGAGCCCGTCCACAAGTAGTGGAATTTAGCCCTTTTCGCAGTATTTATTTCATAAAGTAAAGGTATCAGAACCAAGATACAGTTGATAAACTTAACATAGGCATTAGTCACCTAACATTTTTAACTGAGGCATCAAACAACCGCTTAAATCAGGCTTAAATAAAAATGTAGTCCAGTCAACCCCAGTACTGCTTCCGTAAGATTAAGATGCATTGGGAAAACCGGGGAAACAAATCGTACTGGCTGACAAAACAACCGCTTTGTAAGCGGTTGTTTTGTCAATGTTAGGTGCCTATGTTAAGTTTATCAACTGTATCTTGGTTCTTGGGGCGGCTGTGGCTCAGGAGGTAGAGCAGGTCGTCCAATGACCCGTGGGTCGGCGGTTCGAATCCCGGCTCCTCCTGTCCACATGTCGAAGTGTCCTTGGGCAAGACACTGAACCCTACATTGCCTCCAATGAGTTGGTCAGTGTGCGCTCGCCACCTTTGGTGTGTGAATGTGGGAAGTGAGGACGCTGGCGTCGACTGTTCGCCGCTTCACCATGTATGACTGGGGTGCAGTACTTAGTTTAGACAGTTTTTGGTTTAGACTAGTCATTGGTTAGACCAGTCATTAGTCCTACAACTACAACCTATCTCAAACCCTCACCCTAAACCTAACCTCCCACGGGGCAGCACACCTAAACCTAACCTTAACCCATGTCTAACCATAGTAACCAATGACTAGTCTAAACTAAGTATGCACCCCGCAGGGATAGCTTTTCTCAGAACCTCATCTCGGAGATAAAGCGAAGCAGCGTACTGTAGATATAGAGGTTCCAAACGGAGCTAAACTTGGTGTGAATGATTCCACAATAAGGAATGTGCAGAACAAACACCACTTCCAAATGATCATTGAAGGTCAAATTTACATTTCTATTCTCATATACAGTTGGAGGCCATCGATATTGTCCTTTTCTTTTTGCTGAGGTTTGCGTGATCTGCGCAAAAGGACAGTTAACCCATTTTGGGGCGGGAACCCCTTTTGGTGTTTTAAACATTATGTTATAATTTAGCTATTGAAAAATAGCAGATCTACAAGCTCATAGCGCGCCACCGAGTGGCGCGCTACGAGCTTGTAGGTCTGCTATTTTTGAAAAATCGTGAAAATTTAGAAGGATTTTTTCAGGATTTAGAAGGATTTTTAAACGTTTTGAGGTCAGGCCTAAATGGGTCAAATGATAAGGGACAATATCGGTGGCACCCAACTGTATACCAGTTATGACTATGATGCTTATTTCCATTTCAATTCCTCATTTCTTTTAAAAAAAAGGCACGACACAGTGGTTTCTTAAAATAAGATTTTTAATATTACTTATTATCATAAAGATATATTTACACACTTTACAGAAATAGAAAATAAAAACACAAAGCTACGCATGAAAGGAAAAAAATAAAATAAGTACTCCAAGAGCTAAAGCTTATCTTTTATAAATTAGAAACCAAAAGTTCAAATATGTACACAGTATTTCAACCATTTCTGATACACTTGTTTTATTTATTTATTTATTTATTCATTTATTTATTCATTTATTTATTTCATTTACTTTTTGCCCAGATCAACATCAAAACAGAGACAGGGACTGTACATTTGGCCTGGTGAGTAATATGAGCACACACCTTAAACAGAATTAAAGAAGATCAGGAATAATACATTGTCTTTTTAAACGGTATCTGACCTAGTAACACTGTTGCAATGGCGTGTGACGCTTTATACTCCCGCCGTGCGGGAATTGGACGATCTACAAGCTGCTCCGCGACACGTCGCGGGGCAGCTTGTAGATCGGGCTGTACACGTTTACACTGCCGTACGACGGGGTACAAAATCAGGCGGAAGCCTACAGACTCCATCTGTTCTGAACGGTAACTGGTGTTGGGACACAGTGGTTATGTAGATCGGTAGAATGTGTCACAAATCGATGGAGGAGGGGCCTCGTTCTATTCTGGGTATAGGAAGTCTCATTTTTGAGGCTGCGAGATAATGACAGTTCATGTACACATTTCCCGTGGGAGATCAAATCTAGTTATATCCTTTTGGATTGCCGGGGCCAGTGGAAATGTGTGAATGCACTGGATTGAATATCAGCCACTCGATCCACGCACACGCCCACTCCGAAGGCCAATGTGATACAGTAATGATAGGTTAGAGAGATGCACAAGGTAAACCGTGGAATGTGTTGCATGCTAACTCCATTTCCTGGATGGGTGAAATGTTTGGTTCATTTTTTCATTTTCAAGGAACTGTTATCTGGTAGAGAACTGAGAGAATATGTATGACGAGCAGTATAAAAAATGTAGAACCTGGTGGTTTTTGAACGGTTCTTTGTGAGGGTACGGTCTATAGCTAGTGTGTAGTGGCGACCAACTGCTACACTAATATTTAATAGCCTCCTGTCCTATTGCAAACTAACCAGCAACCAGCTTATTCTCATATCCACCAGTTACACACGTCCGTTCGTGTGTCCCCCCCCCCCTCCCCCCCCTGCGCTCATTTCATCTCCTTACACACTCACACAGCCAAATGCATTTGGACAAAACAAAAAAGGGCTAAACGTAAAAAAGGGTAAGTTCTCAGAACAAACACAGCCTAACCAGAAAAAACATGCGAACAAGTGCATAGGAACTTTACTCAGGCCTTGTGATGGTCAACAGAGAGGAGAGGAAACAATGAGAGGGGAGGAATCGTTTCTCTTGTGTATAAGCCTTGCTGGAAAAGACCATTAAGGAAAATGGTTTTGCTCCCAGAGCATAATGTATTGGTTTACCATTTCAGTTTGAGCCTCATGGACGCGCTTGTCCTGCCACACCACAAGGCCCATTAACCTGATGTGCAGGGGAGGGCCGTGGGCTATAGCGTCTAAGACAAGAAGAAAGCTTTCACGTGTCCACGACATTATTGTGCTGCAGAACTACTTCTCTTTTTTTCGTTACATCCACAAAAGATACAGCTTATTTCCACGACCGTATTCAAAAAAGTAAGCTTTGGACAACCAGCTAAGACAAAAGAATCAGACGAAAAAAAGAAAAAAAAAAGAAGAAAATCAATTGTCACAATACACTGGAAAACCATTTCATACCAAGAGAATCTTGTTGTCAGGGTTTATTTCTTCCAGCAGCATAATGGAATTGCAAAAAGTGCAGCCTTGCAAACCCATACAGAGAAGTCTCGGAGCAAAGCCACGTTTAATGATGGGGATAATTGATACTGGAGGCTTTGGATCGTGGGATATTTGGCTTTGTTTGTTGGATCCAACAGATAACTGTCACCCAGGATGTAGCAGTTTAGTTATGAGGACGCGGCGTGGGAGATGGGAGATTCCAAATGTGCTTTACATAAACAATGGTTTTGCTCTGGTCTCTGAAAGGGCGGCATGGCTGGTGCAGATGGTATGGATACATTCATGAAGAACAGTGCGGATACAGACGTTGCTTGACTCCCTAATAACTTCTGAGATGGGGAGAGAGATTGATTTGAACCCCCCCTTGTCATAAAACTCCAGCATCCACACACTCCTGTGCTTATAGAACTTCCATCCCCCTTGTTCATATCCTTCTACTGTGTTCCCCAATAATACATGAGACACCCAAAGCAAAGCTGTCTCATTCCCAAGGAGCATTAATGAAATCTACATCTCTGTCTGAGAGGGTATGAAATAATAATGGTGGAACTGAAATTATCACTCTTCACAGTGCCCTAGGATTTAATACATTTTTAATCGAGGTGAGCTTGGCTGGGTGGATCACCACTGTGATTTTTAGATGCTCTCTTTAATGCTTCTCGTGCTGGGCCAGAGAAGTCTGCTTTTTTGTTATAATATATATGCATGTGATCTGGCCAAGACCTACCAAAGCCACATTTTGGACATGGATGTGCACACCTAAATACCAAACCTAAATACCAAACCTAAATATCATAACCTGTTAAATCGTTGTATTGATCATAGAAATCAACAGGGGTTTGGGAATTGGGAAGGAGGGAAGGGTGTGGTTTCAATCTAAGCCAATTTGACAATGAGCTCAGACCGTAAGTGGCCCCAGCCAGCCTTGGGGGGAGATTCCATCTGAGAAAGATTAAGCATGGGATTTAATGAGTGTAATGATCAAAGCCAACGACCACCTGTGCTGTGGAAGGGCATGCTAAAAAGGCAACTGTACCCAACGGAGGGATAGATGACGACTGAATCTGAATACATGGCTATAATGGTGTATACATACAGTAAGAGGGAGAATAAAGATACAGTATATGAAAATATGCTCATATAAGCTATAAATGTCCTGTATGTGTGTATTTATTGGTAAATAAATGCACAAAATAGACTGCTCTGGTACAGGCTTTTCTATCACAGCACCCTGAGAAAAAAAAGGAACAAACTAGTAAAAACTTAGAATAGACAAAACAATAAACATTAATATATTCCACTATGATGGAAAGGCATAGCATTCCGTCAATCAAAAGATCTCAGTCAAAGGGTCGAACCAGCCTTTATGCTAACAGTAAGACGACTAGAGCACTAGTGGTAGGCTGAAAATGGTGGCATATTTACTGAGCTGACGGATGTCCGCTTTAAATTGTTTTTTGGTCTAATTTAACTGTCCTCCTTGCTACCACTGTCTTTTGTGGGACTATTTCTTTTTTTTATTTTATTTTTTTATTATTATTTCTCTTCTAGAAATGTACTGTATAATATAATGCATAAATGTGTCAGTGTATCGAGACTTCAAACAAGAGGTAATGTGTTTCTCATTTCTCCCTTCCTTGCGTTCTTTCGTTCCTGGCAGCATTGTGGTGGAGTAGGTTATTATTTGGCACTTCATTAAAAGGCAAGGCGGCCTGTCCTTAGACTAGAGCAGGCCACCCCTGCCTGTTAACAGTCGTGTAGAGCAGCTGCGCAGGGCAGCAAGCAATGTGGCGAAGGGAGGCCAGGGATTGGGGACAAGGATTTGGGGTCAAAGGACTCATCCCAGGTGGGACAGTGTTGCTGTGTGACCCTTGAGCAGATCTCTAAACCCCCGAGGTGTTAAGGAGTTCAGTAATACCGAAAAGCTTTGGATTAAAGATTGTTCTAAATGAAGGATTTAATCTGTAGTTTAAAGCAGATTGTTTTAGACAATTGTTTGTGTTGTTTTGGCCTCTTTTTTTCCAGTATTTTCTTTTTCTTCACGAGTGAAATGTACTGCAGTAAGGAAATATAAAGCACCAATAATAATGGTTATTTAGCTGTATGGCGGTCATGTTGTTGTAAAAAGATGCAATGATTTAGCAGTATGTTCTTTTGGAAAAGGGGAAACCTTGGACTAGATTTTTTTTTTCAACAAGACATGATACATGTATCACAACAAGTGATGTGAATATTAGTTGATGCATTCAACCTTTTTGAGACTGTGAACTGCCCATCCTCCTCACACAACCAGCACCCTCCTCTCCCACTAAGTAAAGCCAGAAAGCAGCTATACACGGCAATGGAGTTAGCGGGCTGTGATCACCTTAGATCTGAGAGATAGGAATAACCACACCACAGAGAAGTGAACAGACGCTTTAAGACTAAGACGGCTTGTTTTGGACCGGGCTCCCTCTCTCCACCACATGTCATGCAAAGTGTATGAGACACTCAGGGAGATGGCCATGACAGGGCTCTAGAAAGCAAACGATAGAGGGAGGGTGGGTGGGGGAAAACAACACTTGGGGAGAAGACAGCGATAGAGAGCAAGGGAGTGAGAGAGACAGAGAAATAGAATCTGGTAGCTCGGACTCAGTACCCCCCACCCCCCCCTTTCCCTGCCCCCAATTCTTCTTCTTAGAGCTGAGGGTGAGCGGCTTGTCCTGATTATTTTTTGTGGACAGAGTTGCTTGAAGAACCAGCAGGTGCTTTTATGGACGTCGCTCTTCAGATCTGCTGGGCAAGCCAAGGCCCTTCGTTCTGCAAAGGTCCCCCCAAGGCAAAGGAAGAGCATAGAAATCAGAACCTGGGGGAGGGCGCTCAGAGCAGTGCCTGCAAAACAAACAAACAGAAAAAACACAGAAAAGTCCCATCAGGCCCAGTGTTGTTTTTGGCAGAAAATTTGGATTTTAGTTTTAGTCATAGTCTTTTGAATAGTTTTCATTTAGTTTTAGTCACATTTTAGTCACCTGGAATGTGTTAGTGTTAGTCTCGTTTTAGTCGACTAAATGTCATGAGATTTTAGTCGACTAAATCTACAGTTGATTTAGTCGACTAAAATGTATTTTGGTGGGCCTTGATGCCGTCGTGAGGACTGTTTTTACACTTGCTGAAAATAGCTGATCTACAAGCCCACAACGCGTCGCAGCGCGACACGTTGTGAGCTTGTAGATCGGCTATTTTCAGCATGCAACCAAGTGTAAAATGACCTATACTGGATCTCTTGTCCACTAGTCCCTTCCTAACATTTTAGTCTTTAGTTTTTATTTGTTGACGAAATTGTCAGTATATTTAGTCTTAGTTTTAGTCATCATAGCACATTTTTCATTTAGTTTCCATTTAGTTTTCTTTAGTGGAAAAAGGTAGTCGACGAACATTTTTCGTCTTGACGAAAACAACACTGATCAGGCCTCCATTTTCTCCCCAAACATGTTATGAGTCATATACGGAGAGAGTGGAGACGATTCAATTTCCTCTCCACTGAGGTTTCCCTCGAGGGGTTTCAACTGCGGGGCTTATCTCGTTCTAGGAACAAAGCTAGACTGAAAAGCAGTGAATAAACGGTAATGCCAGTATGTAACCTGCAAGTTCTCTGGGCTTTGATAGAAATGCACTGGCAGGAGTTAGGAAAACAATTGCATATGTAACCGTAATCCTTGTGTTATGCTAAGCCCAGGGCCCTGGATCAGTTCTTGTTTAACGCATTCAGGCCTGACGTCGAAATTTAAAAAAAAAAGTTTTCTAAATCATGACAATTTTCGGAAAGATTTGAGGCACATTTTAACGATTTTTCAAAAATAGCAGACCTACAAGTTCATAGCGCGCCACTCGGTGGCGCGCTATGAGCTTGTAGATCTGCTATTTTTCAATAGCTAAATTATAACAATGTTTAAAACACCAAAAGGGGTTCCCGCCCCAAAATGGGTTAATGGTTAATGTGGTTAAACGCTAACGTGACATGGATGCGTTCCAGGTCTCAATGGATTAACAGGAACAATCTTTTATCTTTCCTATCCTTTTATCTTGCCCCGTCTCGATAATTTACGAAGATCTCAGATGGCTAGTGCACTTGGCACAGCAAGCTTTGTTGCATGACAACAGAGTTCATTCATTGATAAGAAACCACTCTTCCCTTTAGACATATTTGTGTGGTCATGTAATGCCAAGAACTGATTCATATCTAATCTCTCTTGCAGTTTTTGTTTGTATATTGTTTATCTTCTGTATGGGATGACGTTAACATACAGGCCACTTGATGTAAGGTCTTAGAGTTGAAAGGAGGTTCCCCTTTGTGTGGGTATTTGACTGAAGAAGACCAGTTTGGTCTCTAGATATTGCTACTGAACAACTTGAATTCCAGTATGCAGATATTCTTTCATCATTTCACGGATCCAGCACCTGGAGTTCTTAATACTTATCCTAGATTTTGGATGTACTCATATGACTCTTCTCTTTGAATGGAAGGTGTACTGTGTGCCAGACCTACATGTTTATATGGGAAACCATTTTTCCCAAGCTTTCTCACACTGGGGGTCTCAAGGACCTTTTCAGAAATTGCTTGTGGCTTTAAACCAGTAATTCCCTGCTGTCTTTTTGGATTGTCTGCAGCATGGTTTTGATCCAAGACTTGTAATAGCTCATTTAGCTGGGCTGAAGAGAATGATGGATACCATCTTCTCTTTCAGGACTCACATCTGGAATGTGTAATGAAGAACAGTCAAAGTCATTCCCCCATTTGCCTTGGGTGTCGGGGAATAATAGATGAGCTGCCTATGACACTGAAATGGGGTGATAAGAGTAGACGCAGGAACGCATAGTGGCTGGTGGATGGACACTGTCAAGTCCATCACTGTTTCAGTAATCTATATTTACGCAGGGCCACGATTAAGGCTAGGCTAATAATGACATCTCCGCATTCAGTGTGTCTCGCAGAATTCTCATTCTCCGCTCAATGTTAGCTTTGATCTTAGGTCATTCCTGTGAGTGGAACAATGTGCTACTCCATCTGTGTCCCAAGGGTTTTTCATCACATCATCGGTAGAACATGAGGAGAGCAGGAGACGTGAACAAGTAGCCTTGTCAGCTGGACCAGAGATATGTCGGATCATAAGCCCAGCTGGACTGAATTCTCATTTGCACGTTTTGTATAATACACTAAGTTGAGTCTGATCTCAGCGAGTGCCTATTTCTTCTTTGTGAACGGCCATTCTATCTCGGGCAGTGCAAAGGAAAGGCTTGATTGGCATGCTGGTCAGGGTGAGCAAATTGAGCATGACTGTGGGATTGGGAAAGAGGGATCCTTGAATGAGGTGAACTGTGAACTTTAAAGGCATGAGAGAGGGGCTGGAATGGGAAGCAAACAAAAAGTGAAATCGTCAGTTTGTTGTGACTGGAGTGGTGTTGGTGAGGACGGCATTGTGAGTCACTGAGCCGTTCTCTTTTATAGAGCTTCACAACTTCCTGAAGCATCCCTCAATTGTGTGTCAACATTCTGCCTCTGAAAGCGAGTATTGAATACACGGGGAGAATGCACACATTTCACTGGCAGAGCAAAGACCTCTGTTATTTGGAAGTTGAACCCGCTCACAGTGTGTGACTCTGAGTTCTGCTGTAGGTCTGAATAAAGTCCATACTAGTACTATACTGTTTATTAAATTAAAGGTGGTGTTGTATTTTTCTGTTAAAATAGGTGTTGAATAGTTCTATAATCTAACGGCAATCACTGCTGTGCACTAACAGGGGTCTCTTTGTCTCTCCAGCTCTTTAGTAAATAGAAAATACACACCAATTGTATCCAACCAGGAGAGAGAACTTGTACACCAAAAGGGATATAGAAATTACATTGGAAGTGACGAAACTAAAATATTGGCAGACAAAACATAACTGAAACATTAACATTTAAGCTGATAAATTAGTTTTGGGTTCTCTCTGCCATCCTGGCCATCCTGACCAAAACATTTTCTGTTTACTGAAGAACTTGTGTGTTAACACACACACACACACACACACACACACACACACACACACACACACACACACACACACACACACACACACACACACACACACTATAGCAATGTTTACTATCAAATATAGAGCTTTTACATTACATTTAAAACTAATTAAACACCTTTTAATGGCAAATAAAGTGTATAATGATGTGGCCCTCCTTCTATGGAATGACCTTTAGTGAGTCTTTGTTTTCAGCTTTGTTCCACTACCTCTGAAGTTTTGTATGGGAAGTATAGGAGCCAATTAAAAGTATTCTGATCCTTCCAAATTGTAAGAAAATACCCTAACAACAACTCTCCAATCCGTAATTCACTATAGATTGTAAAAACAACTTCTTTAGAGAATGACATTTCTATGACTTTCATTTGCCTTCCCGTTAAAAAAAATGATTATCCGTGCCTTAATTTATACTCCGTTGCGCGACGGTGTCGCAACGCGTCGTTAGCTTGAAAATCTGTTCCTTTGGGCAAGTGACACTGTCGTACCACAGAGTATAAATTAGTCTTTAACCCATTTTGACCTGAGATCAGATTCTAAAAAATGTCTTCTACATCCTGACAGTTTTCTGAAAAAGCTATGTTAGTCGTTCTTCGATTTTTCAAAAATAGCAGATCTACAAGCTCATAGCGCGCCACTCGGTGGCGCGCTATGAGCTTGTAGATCTGCTATTTTTCAATAGCTAAAGCATAACATAATGCTAACACCAAAGGGGGTTCCCGGCTTCCGCCCAAAATGGGTTAAGGGAATGACATGATTGTGTCTGCTCACACAGCGCTCTCCCACTACGGGGTTAATTTATGGCTGCCCTTGGCAGGCTGGCATTGTATGGTTGGCACCTCCTGCAGGGATATTGTGCCCCGTCTAGTTCCTCTGTCTCTCACGCGATCTGGGAAAGACATGAATGGGTCCTGTTTTGCTGGAAACGATGACGAAAAATGTTTGTCGATTACCCTTTTTTTTTCACTGACGAAAATCTAACAAAAACTAAATAAAAACTAACCTATGATGACTAAAACTGAGACTAAATATATTGACAATTTTGTCAACAAATAAAAACTAGACTAAAATGTTAGGGAGGGACTAGTGGAGAAGAGATTCAGTAGAACTAAAAAAACAAGTCATTTTATGTTTGGCTGCAATCGGGTGCAAGCTCTACAAGCTTGTAGATCGGCTATTTTCAGCATGCAACCAAGTCTAAAATGTGCCATTACGACGCCATCAAGGCACCGCCAAAATACATTTTAGTTGACTAAATCAACTGTAGATTTAGTCAACTAAAATCTTATATTTAGTCGACTAAACTATTGACCAAACCTAAACATTTCAGATGACTAAAATATGACAAACAAAATGAAATTTCATTCAAAAGACTGATTAAAAAACCCTAGTCCTGTGCTGCTCAGTTCATGGACAGAGCCGTGCTGTGGCAATCTAACATGTACATAGTCTACACGTTTGAGTTCATATCTGGATAGAATGCCATTGTTTCACTCACTGTGTTACCAGTGAAAACTGCTTGGTGTTTACCGCTTATGCCTGTCACCGTCATACAATGAAAATAGCCGATCTACAAGCTCACAATGCATTGCATGGCGATGTGTCGTGAGCCTGTAGATCTGCTATTTTCGCTGTGCAACACTGGTTTATGATGCGTTGGCATATAGTGTAGACTTAGGCTATTCTTGAAAACGTTCCCCTATAACAACATGCCCAGAATACACACCAGGGGTAATGTACTTCATTAAATGACATGTTTGTGTTGCAGACGGTGCAAAAGAAATGTTGATAAATACAAGGTTTCTTTTTTTCATCGCTAAATGCACACAAAGACGGGCTTTGCTTTTCTGGACTGTAAGTCAAATATCCTTTCATGGGAAAGAAACACAGCGCTGAGAAACTCAACCCTGCAAAGTATTATCTTTGGTAGAGGGTTTTTTAATTGACTTCATCAGATCGAAAGAAAAGGCTTATTCCTCTTCAGTTGACTTGACGCTAAGGTTTCTAGTACAACCGTCTCCCTTTTAACCCACTCAGGGCGGGAACCCCTTTTGGTGTTTGAAAAATAGCAGATCTACAAGCTCATAGCGCGCCACCGAGTGCCGCGCTATGAACTTGTAGGTCTGCTATTTTTGAAAAATCGTTAAAATGTGCCTCAAATCTTTCAGAAAACTGTCATGATTTAGAAAACATTTTTTTTTAAATTTCGACGTCAGGCCTGAATGGGTTAAAAGGAAATATATTAAATTACACCGCATGAAAAATAGCCATTAGCTTCTGGAGCAATATGAAGATATGCAAGCCGGCATAAGTCCAATAATCTGTTAAGACGGCGATAGTTTTTTTCGGGGGCCAACAATAACATCCTTGTGTGGGAGAGGTCGAGTTGAAACGGCGTCTATGACGGTCATTAACAGATTTCCCAGTCTTCCTCTAACGGTTTGAACTTTCCACTTGCGGTCCAAACCTTCCTGAGTGACTCTGCCAAGAGAGGATTTGAGAGGCCTCTTGGATTCCAGTTTTCTTAGCGATATGAAACGTGACACTTTTATTGCCTCATCATATCACTCTCAAGATTTACAGAATGATAAAATGCAGTCTATGATTGTACAGTATACAAGTTGAGCTTGAGTATTTACTATATTCTACTATACTGTATAAAACTGAAATTCGGGGCATGAACTGGCCTAGACTCTGGCTTTACAGTGAATTAAAATGTAAATAGATTTTCTAGCATATGAGAGTTTAAAAGAAAAATCACACCCGTAGCCTACGCATGTAAAGTGAGGGGCGCTCTTATCATCGTACATCATCATGGCGTAACATGTCGATTTGCTCGTCGACATATGACGTACATTCTCCATTCTTTGTGTAAGATGAAAATCTACACTAATAGCTGAATATAGGAGGGGCTAGCACCCCTCGAAAAACAGTTATAATGCAGTTATGTGGAATTTGTGGGACACTGTCAGGGTACCACTGTGAGTGAGCTTCAGCCCCAAATAGTTTTGTCGTGCAGACATGACTTTGTGTTGGGAGACAGTGGTGAATTTAGGAAGGGATTTTTTTTTTCAAACTGCCACTGTGGATTCAACCACCCACCCGCCCACACTCCACAAATATTTGTTTTAATTGTTGTGTTCGTGTGTCATGCATTTCTCCTGTTTTGCTCGTGTGCTGTGCACTTCTGCTGTGCATCCTCCTGTTCTGAGTGTGGGCCCATGTCCATGATTTTATATTCTGATATCTGAGCAGTTTGTACATTTGTACAGTACAGTTGGGTGCCACCGATATTGTCCCTTATCATTTGACCCATTTAGGCCTGACCTCAAAATTTAAAAAAATCCTTCTAAATCCTCCAGTTTTCTGAAATAAATATTTTCACGATTTTTCAAAAATAGCAGACCTACAAGGTAGCGCGCCACTCGGTGGCGCGCTATGAGCTTGTAGATCTGCTATTTTTCAATAGCTAAATTATAACATAATGTTTAAAACACCAAAAGGGGTTCCCGCCCAAAATGGGTTAACTGTCCTTTTGCGCAGATCACGCAAACCTCAGCAAAAAGAAAAAGACAATATCGATGGCCTCCAACTGTACAGTAGTTACAGAGATAAATAAATGAAACAAACTCACCGGCTCACATGTTTTTTTTGCAAAACCGTACATTTTGTTGACTAGGATGGCAGAATTTTTTGCTTCGCTTTGCCCGGGTGAACAGCCAGTGTCGCGGACTCGCTGGAAGCAGTCTTTTCAGATTCAGTATCTAAAGGCTCTCCCACCACAGCTCCATGTAGGCTCGTCCACGTTCCACCACAGTGAGTGTAACATTCTGGCTGTGTTCAAGTAGGCAGATCTGCTTAGATTCTGTGCAGATCTTCTACAAAAAGGTCTGACATGGTACTGGTATGTAATGGAACATACTAACCAACACTAGGGTTTAAGTCTAACTGTCTTAAGTCTGTTTCCGAAAGACAATCTCCCCTTGCCCCCCGACACTCCATACAGAAACAGTTTGTTGAAATAAGTAAGGAAGAACTTGGCTGTCCTGCACCTTAAAGGAGCATTCAGTGATTTGGGTGATTTTGAAAACCACCCAGTCCGCCCCGGTAACAAAATGTGCACATGCACGCTCTACAGTGGGGGGAAGTGCAACAGGCCAACAGCATGTGCACCAAGGCCCGCCCCCACTCGATCATGATTGGAGGAAGGCCCCTCTCATCCTGATTGGAGGAAGGCTTTGTCACCCGCCACCAAAACTGAAACTAGGGTTTTTTGACCCCAGGGGCTCACTGGGGACAGGGAGGAACTCCTTATATAGTCAGCACACACTCTAGTAGGGAGGATTATCCAGAAAAAAAGGAAAAATAAGTGATATTTGAATTAAGTCAAATCACTGAATATACCTTTAACCCTATCAAACACCTTTGAAATGAATTGCAATGTCAAATGTGAGCCAGACCTAATCGCCCATCATCAATGTCTGACCTCAATATTATCTCCACCAGGCAGGTGGTGATATTGTAATCGTGTGTGTGTGTGTGTGTGTGTTGGGCATGGTACAGTAAGTACACTGTGTACATAATGGTCTGTATGTGCACACAGTCACATGCAGCATGTGCACACAGTCACGTAGGGGGCGGCAGTGGCGCAGGGGTAGAGGAGGGGGCAGGTAGAGCAGCCGGATGCATGGGAACCGTGGGGTTCCCAGTTCGAACCCGGGCTCCCCCAGAGTTAGTGTTGAAGTGTCCTTGAGCAAGACGCTGAACTCCAAGTTGCTCCCGATGTGCAGGCTGGTGCCTTGCATGGTTTCCTCCACCATCGGTGTATGAATGTGTGTGTGTGTGTGTGTGTGTGTGTGTGTGTGTGTGTGTGTGTGTGTGTGTGTGTGTGTGTGTGTGTGTGTGTGTGTGTGTGTGTGTGTGTGTGTGTGTGTGTGTGTGTGTGTGTGTGTGTGTGTGAGAGAATGGGTGAATGTAAAGCACTTTGTATAAGCATACACATGCGTGTACTGTGTATGTGTGTGTGCAGCTAATCGCGAAAACTACTAGGCCAAACGGCATCATATAATGTATTGTTGTGCACACTGACAGCAGGCCAGGCCGAGAAACTCATTCTGGAATATTTTTCAAATCTATGTCACTTTTGTGAATTAATAATTGCAGTGCAGTTTTCCCTCCAAGCTATGGGACACGCGTCCCGCTAGGCCATGCACAGAAAATAGCCAATCGGCATGCAAGCTGAGTATTATCTTGAATATGGGATCTACTCCAGCCCTATTTACAACGCTCTTGTTCCTAACTTACTCCGGCCGCAGGTGTGCAACAATACACTGGCATACTTTGCACTGTGGTTGATAATCCATCCATGCATGTAAAACAGATATTTGTTCACAGAATCCTTTAGTCTCATACGCTCAGTCATGTACATGTTGGTCTTATTGGTGAATTATCTTGACACAAGGAATTAACAGTTACAGGTAGCATCCTTTTTGGGCGTACAGTAGCCCTACTCCACATTGCCCCACGCTTTGCGTTTCCATACTGTACATACTGTACAGCAGTGGTTCCCAAAGTGGGGTCCGGGGACCCCCAAGGGTACTTGAGGGAGTTCCAGGGGGGACCCAGCTAAATGATCATTTGGAACCAAATGGACCCTTATGGGTCTGTAACTCAGAGAGTGTACAAATGCATTTGGTTCCATTTGTACACTCTCAGAGTTAAATTAGCATTGATTTTACAATATAAATTGCGGGTCCCAGAGATAGAAATGCTATTAAATGGGGGTCCGTAGACTAATGCATGTCAAACTGGGGGTCCTTGAAATGGCTAGAGCCATAAAAATCTTCTCTTATTGGGATCTTTTCAAATGGGGGTCCGCGGGCTAATGAGTGACAATTTGGGGGTCCTTGACATGAAAAGGTTTGGGAACCACTGCTGTACACAACACACACGCACAACCACCAAAACATTGTCATCACATGCTCTCACAGACAGACGGGAGGGAGGTATAGAGGGCATTGCCTCCTGGCTGAGATTTGCCCTGCTCCGGCGGTGACCTTTTCTAGTAATCGGATTGGGTATTGTGGCTAAATAGAAGTAAATCACAAGCATTATTTATGGAGTTGCCCACCCCTTTGGTTCTATAACAATCTCAACTATTCTTGGACGGATTTTCACTAGTTGGAACACTGCTGTTGCAATTTGCTTTCATTCAGCCATAAGAGCATTAGTGAGGTCAGACACCTTTTTTTTTTTTTTTAGGTCTGGCTTACATTTGATATTTTCAGAAAGCGGTTATGATGAGGTTAAGGTCATGGGCTCTGTGCAGGACAGTCGGGTTCTGCGCAAGTGTGGGTGGGACGGGGGAATTGTCATTCTGAGACAGGAAACGGCCATCTATAATAAACCTCCACGAGCACACAATAATATTGTCTATTATGTCTTTGCAGCTGTAGCACTGGGATTTCCATTCACTGACAATTTAAGAGCTTTTTTTGTTTTAGAAAGACTCATTAGAAAGGGTGTCCACTGACGTTTTTGGTCATATCGTGGTAGCTTAACCCGCCTCTGGTGCGATATACGTTGAGTGAACAAACAAGACATTCTGTGGACTTTGTAGTTTGGCCTCAAAATTAGAAATCACAATCAACAGTATTTGAAACACATGCCGTTTAGAATAATATTTAACCCATTTTGGGGCGGGAACCCCTTTTGTTGTTATAATTTAGCTATTGAAAAATAGCAGATCTACGAGCTCGTAGCGCGCCACCGAGTGGCGCGCTACGAGCTTGTAGGTCTGCTATTTTTGAAAAATCGTAAAAATGTGGCTGTGAATGTTTTTAACTCGGGTCTAAATGGGTTAAATAAGAAGAACAACTTGTCGCCATTATGTCTTATTACTGTATGAGAGCTTCTTTGTTGTTAGCATCAGTTCAACAACTGTTTTGTTTGTTCCGTAATTTTACAACAAGCTTCTGCCCACGCTGGAGGTCTAGTAAAAACTCACCTTGTTCTAGAACGGCATGGGCCCCTTGTGGGAAAGACGGGGCCGTGGGCGTCTCCTCTTCCAACCGGCCGGTCTGTGACCACCCCTGCCGGTGTTCTGCTGGACCACCTTCCGCACCGTAGCCGCCTCTTCCAGCGCTCTGCCGTGCTCCGTGGAGGCCATGGGACCTGGAGAACAAACACAGGACAGGTATGACCATTAGAACCCCAAGATCCATGTGCCACTTTTATTTTTATTTTTCATTGATATTTTTAGTTAGGCATCAGTATATGTGACCAGATTTGACTGAGAGACTGCCATCGCGCAAATTCCAGCTTTTCACCAGAGGAGAATTTTTTTTGTTTTTGTTTTTTTTTCCAAAATGAGTTTATAGCACAGGCAGACTCTTCACATCCTAGAGCATGTCTGAAATAAGTGTCAGAGCTGAAATCGACATGTAAATATGAAATAGATGCTTAAACATGTAGCTAGGTGTAATGTTAGAGTCCACAGAAGTGATCCTTTCAAGCCTGTTTTCTCAACTCGCTGTTTTCTGCAAGACATTACTCTATAAGCCATATCTCCAAAACTGGTGGGTCAAACTGAACAACCAATATGTCAATTTTAAGCTATGATTCCCTGCTTTCACATGACATGAAAAAACTAAAATTCAAAAAAAATCCAATGGCAGTCCCTCAGTCAAATTTAGTCACATATGGTGTCATTTCAGTCACATCATATATACAATAGTTATTTAAGTATACTGTACATGGAATGACAGCCTTTTATAATACTTCTGATTAGATTGCTTTGCCCACTCCATTTTCCATTTCTAAACCCATGCACAAACAAACATAACAGACATCAGAGCATGCGCCACTCTGATTGCCATTTCACAACCTACTCATCTCATAAAACGGGTGGTTTTCAACCATTTTGATACCATTACCAGGGCCCACTATTTATGCAGCATTTGAGCCACGGACGACCATTTGAGGAGGTTTAGTCTCTCAGACCCAAAACTAAAGATTTGTTTTGTTTTTGTCCACAATTCTATGCTGTATTTAGGAGAGATAGCAGGCAAACGTTCATCAAAATAACAATTCTTCTACATTTTCGACTTCTTGTAAATGAAGCAATTCAGATGTTTAACAATAATTTAACTCTTTTTCGCTCTCAAGAGTTAAAGATCTATATAAGGGTCCATTTGGTTAACAACTCTCCATCATTTAGCTGGGGACCACCTGGAATCTTCTCAAGGACCACTGGTGGTCCCCGGAACACTGGTTGAACACCACTGTCATAAACAAACAGGAGAAAGGCGCGGTATTGGTGAGGTGCTGCTGACCTCGGTAAATAAGTCTAAAAGTGAAGAAAAGGCTGCACACTATCGTATCCACGATGCAGGACTTATTTAAATAAAGAAGAATAAAAAAACCAACATTTTGACCTGGAAAGGTCTTCATTCCCCGAAGAGGACATTTCCAACCTAACCGATTTCAACCTATAATCTCATGCCATAGTGTTACATTTTTAAATGCCAGCCATCTCTGTCAAATCTCTCTAGTAATATCATAGTGTACAGGGAGAAAGCATTCATGGGGGGTATAATGGATGAGGAAAGTAGAGACGTGTATAGATGAGTGAGAGAGTTGTAGGCCACCCAGCATCGTGTAGTTAAGTTCATCAAATCAGTGCGGTGGAACCAAAGCAGATCTAGCTATATAGCCAGTTAAAAGGCCTTGTGTCTCATGTCTCTGTCACACT